>NC_081415.1:19039465-19254465 GCF_030272615.1 Cryptomeria japonica | reverse complement strand
CTAATGGCTTTGTGGTATGCAATCCTTGTATCATATCTTAAGTTGACTAATGTCTATTTGGGGTAATCCATGAGTGTCTAATGTGAATTCATTTTCAATGCTGTGAAGTCATCGAGAGTATGGTGATAGTCATCCTTATAGGATCCTCTCAATCTTGTCCAAATCAGTCTAAAAGGAAAGTAACTATCCATTCCCATGCTCATGCATACTTACATGACTAATGCTGCCCTTGTGTATCCTAAACATTGGAGAGACCTTATTTGACTTGTCTAATCAATGTGGTTGTTGTCTTAATATGAAATACTGAGTTCTACCCTTGCCTCTGCATCAAACTTCTCACATCATGTTTCTTCAACAAAACACACTAATATGAATTGATCCAACACCATGAGGATAGGGTCAAGTATCATAGGAACTAATCATAATACGTGAAGATGGGGTTCACACATAAGTGTTGGCTCTCAACAATGTCACACTTCCAAAATTGTCAGTCTCAAGAGTTCTCCTATTGGGTCAACACTCATAGATGGCCACAAGGCCAAATCAATGTATCTAGGCTTCAAACTCCTTACTCTAGGCTTGGAAGACCCTACACAAGGTCTATGAACACTCACTTGGTATCACAATAGAAAGAGCCTCCCTCTAGAACTTTGTTTGCAATGCACACATCATTGGTAATCATTGTTATGATGGATGGTCTATTAGGATAGTAAATAAAATGCTTATTCTTTTTCCACACTTTGAAACTACAACAAGGTATTTGACTTTGCAGGGTCCCCACACATCACTTCAACACCAAACATTAGGCAATTCAACCTTTTGTCTTCTTAATGCATTTTTTTTTGTCTTTTACTAGTTTTCTCAATCTGATACATAGCGATATCAGACCTTTCATGGCATCATCACACGCACAAACTTGCCTATATGTCCCTGCAAGTCTAATATATTAAATACATTTCACCTAGCACTATCTGGTATAGATTCTTTTGTCCTATCCATATAGGATGTTTGCACACCACACTATCATCCTTGACTCATGTGTATGATGCAGAAGTCGGGGAATGTATAATGGTTTGAACATACAAAGTCAATGATCATACAGTCCATTCTTCTAGACACCTTTTGATATATTAATTGGCTTCTAGGCTTGGGAAAACTAATATGAATTGAGCCAATACCATGAGTATAGGGTCAAGTATCATGGCAACTGATCATAATCTATGAAGACGGGGTTCACACTCATTGATGGTCATTTTGCATCTCACCTCGAGTCTACATGAGCTACAGAAGCTTGTGATAAGTATGGATGATTGTCTCCTTCCAATATGTAGTCTTTTCATATTTAAGGTGCCTACACACTATGTTGTTGTTAAGTATTGATGTAGTCTTAAGACATCTCATGACTCCATTACATGTCCACACTTTGGTTTACAAACACAACTCTGTCAAAACAAAAACAATATCACTAGTAAAACTATGACTGTGACAATTAATACCCTTAGGACAGTCATAGAAATTTGATCTATTTCATTTGGTTTTGATCCACAAACGCTTCCAAAGGCTGCATGGGGTCCCCTCACCTCTCTCTCTATCGACAACCACTTCAAAATCTGGAAGCAATAGGTTAAGTCCCAAGAGAGGGTGGGGATCAACGACCCATAAGCCTTGAGGGTGTAGACCCAAGAGAGGTAAGGGCTTGGATCTGTAAATTTTGAGGGAACCTATTGTAGTTGGTCTCTAAGCATTTTGGTAACATACATATCCTCCTCCTTCCTTAAAGCTGAAGTAGTAATAGAGGTTGGTACATTGAATTAAGAATTAGGGATTAGGGATGATAGAATTAATTATCCAGTATGATAAATTGACAATTTATTCATTAATGATTGATAAATAATTTGAACTATGACAACTTTGAAAAGGGAACATTACATTGTTCCCCTCACCAACCGTCCAAATTTTCAATATTCAAGAAAATAGTTTGTTGAAAACATTATTCAAAACCCACACATAACATCATTGCACCTGCATCAAAGGTTCACAATATTTCGTGAAGAGGTCATACAAAAGTTGTTCCAAGGAAAAGACTACTGGTATAGATATGAATGACAACGTTGTGGTTCTGCACATGTCAATGGTTTCATTTGGCTCGTAGGTGCTCCCAATATGGACACCATTACTTGGAGCAATGGCGATGAAATTGAAACAAGGATATTATTTGATAGATATGTTAGTGCTTGAAATCCTTGTCCTGAGAATGATTGTACCAGTAGGACACATCACCCATTTTTTCATGAGCCATGCTACTTAAAACTTCACAAATTTTGTTTGTCGATCCTCTATTGGATTATGAAGCATTGCTTAATACTATGTAAAGGCATACAAAATGTATTGAACACACATGCCTTAGGAAAAAGGGAATAACTTTCCAATGCCACTATAAAGCTCTGTGGGTTGAAAAAAAAGTTTCTACTTTAGCATGTGAAGATAACCATAAGACATCTTACAAGTCTGCTAAAAATGATGACCGCCTTAATATTCACAACCCTCAAATGCTTGCAATATGGTGAGTTAATGTTGATTGCTAGCCTGCCACTTCAAAAAAGGCTATTTTGCAATATATTTTTAAATATGCATCCAAATCAGAAGAAGAAAAAAAAGAAATCTATATTGACATGTTAAAAAGAATAACAAATGCAAGTGACCCCGATGATAGAGCTTTATTGGTATATCAAAAATTCATGATGGGTATAATTGCTAATCGTGAGATTGGAGCATAAGAGACACATCACATGTTGCAAAAATTGCCTGCGGTCATTTGTTTACTTGAATGTAGGCAGAAAAATGTTTTAACGTATAACAAAATTAGACAATGAAGATGACTAGGCATCTAATTATATCTAGTCTTATATGGAACACCTTGTTGAATGGGACAAAATGTTTCTTATGCAATCAACGCAAATGTACTCATATAGCCCTCAATTCAAAAAGGAGAATTGGCTAAGGAGGAAACAAAAAACAATTGTTAATGTTCACTGTCGCTTTATAGAACCTCCAAATGAAGACAATTATAATTTTGAAACATTTTGTTGGAGTGAACTCCTCCTCTACAAACCTTTTCACAATATATCAAATGGCATAGGAATCACAACAGAACAAATAATAATAAATTGGAGGTTGCTAAAAGAAACGAATTACAATCCTTGGCACATTGATAGAATAACAAGCAACTCTATATCTGAAAGTGCAGATGACAGGGATGAAAACAATCTACAACATGAAAATCATATAGACCTATATGAATGGGGGTTGTTGTCCCAAATAGATGGAACCAATAATTTTACAATGGATGAGCTACAAATGAATTGAAATATTTATTCCATATTCAGAATTACAATAATTCTATTTTTAAAATGTCATATTGCATGCAAATTTCCCTCATAAATATTTTGTATCACACAATACAACAATAATTTAAACAGTCTTTTTAGATGTCTTTCTATATGATTATATTGTTTTAATGTTATATTGAATGGAAATTTCCCATATAAATTTGTCTTTTTTAAAATTATTAGAAGATTACAATGAATTGATTATTAAAATGTTATTTTGACTTTTAAATTAATTATGATGAGACAATTCACCTTAAAATAGCCCAACTACAATAAGCCACAGTGATGAGTATAATAATTCTCACACAACATGTGAAGCTTCATCGATATCGTACTTTTCATTACCAATCAAAAAGTGCATAGGAGTTTACAAAGGTTGGATTTGGGCCTAAGATACTGAATATGAATGATGGTGATATTTTTAGTATTATACATCTTTTGAATCACTTTCATGAATCTTGATTTCCCTTTAACATCTCTCAGAAAGGCTTTTATACATACATTTTTGAATTCAATGCCTACATAGTTACATAGTGTAAGGGAGTGTTGAGCTTTTCTTACATATACAAAAGGATTAGGATGAATGTGATCATTATAGTACAATAAGATGAAGTAGTTTTTTAAATGATTTTTTTAGTCAAGCATACTATTAATGCATTTATTCAATTTTCTAAAGTTTGAAGTATTAGTATCTACATATTTGATAATTGTGAAATCTACAGGTATGATTTTGACAATGTATATGACATCAACAAAAAAAATATGTATCTTCACTACTTCTTTCACCCTCTCCTCTATTGTGACTTAAAACTGGATCATGAATTCCACTCTTCTATCATAACTATTAATTGGAGTGACTCTTGTTAGTCAAGCATCCTCTCTAAGAAAATGAAGTATAAGGTATTTGTGGTCCCTAGAATTTCTATAAATTTTCTTCTTGGAGAAAGTCTAGAAAAGTACATGCGATGTGTGATGATTGTATATAAACATTAACACATCTCACATCAAGAACTGCTTATGGGGTCTAGTCTATTTTCTCATGTCCTTAAGTGCATTGTTCATGGCATGCACATACCAAGGAATCCACCATGTATTTTAATAGGCCATTTGAACCAACTTCTTTATCACTCTGCACATATATGCCACATCTATCAATATCTACACCAAATTCTCAAGGCTAACATCCTAAGTGGCATCTTTTAGGATGTCAGATTGATACTCAAGTCACCCTTGTGGTGTCCTAAATATTCAACAACTCTAAGGAAGTATGGGTCCTTTATATAAATCACCATGATATTAAAGGATGGAGAATGCCTAATTTTTTTCAACCCATCCATGTTAATGTTGCATCTACTTATGAACCAAGTAGCCTTCAATTTCTCCATAAAAAATTTAGTCTTGGAATAGTTTTGATTAATTAAAAGTAGGTATTTGAAAGGTACCCGAACCTTGTAAAAGCCAGGAGAGCAGAAGAACAAGAAAGGAAACGTACCTGATCACTTCAAAGATAAAAAGATCCCAGCCAAACAAAAAGGGGGATCAACATACATAACATAAAAAACCAGAAACAAACAGCTTCTAAACAACACCACGACAGTAAAAAGATAGGACGTAGGACCCCTGCAAAAACAGGGACAGAGACAACTAAATACTTTTCATGATATCCTTGGCATGGACAACCATTTATTTCATGTTGTCCGTCGAGGTCTTTAATTCCTCTAGCTCACAACCTTTGATGTCACCCTTGATCCTTGTATTGGCTCTGGTCCTCTTTTCATGACCCTTCTTGTCCGACGGATCCTTGTCACCATCCTTCTCAGCATTGTTCTCAAATCTATTGATCAGGATGTTCATGTTATCCACCGAAGCTTTGAGGATCTGAAAGTTTTGTTCTGCAATCTTCTTAACATTGAGTTCCATTCTGTCGATTGTGCTACCCATATTGTTCATTGTAGTTTCCATTCCTTGAATCTCCTTGTTATCTTCCATCTCTTTGACCTTTTTTTCTGTTGCAATGATTTTACCCACCACACTTTCAATTGCTTCTGCATTGTTAATTGCAACAGCTAGTTCCTTAACATGATCCACCAGGGGTTTGTCACTAATCATTGCTTTTGTGATAGCCATCATATCTATCTTCAAGTTGTTAATATCCTTCACCATGGTTCCGATGGTATCACAAAAAGCTTTTATAGTATCATAATCATCGATACCACTTTTATCCCCTTTATCCTCCTTTTGCAGCTCTTGGGTGTTCAAACCCTCAATGTTTCCCATCACCTGGTTTTCCTCCCACTCTTTATCCTGACCCTCATCCTTCTTGTTCTCTTCCACCTCCTCCTCAGAATCTATCAAAACATGGCTGATGTCTCTATTATTTCCCTTTTTAGTATTCTTCCTCTGAATTTACTTTCCGGTAGCTTTCCCTTTCTTTTTTTTAATAATTTTTTTCTCAAAGGATTCAACTTCAAACTTCGAAATGTCTGAATCCAACACATTCCTTTTCCTCTTAGCCTTATTCCTCCCTTTTTTACTAGTCTCCTCCAAGTCTCCCTCAATCTCTGAATCAAAGTTGAATCTGTTGGCTTGACTCTTTGTATTCTCATCTCTTGCATTTTTGCCTTTAATAGGCTTTTCAATGCATCTCCCTTTAAGCATTTTATAAACTAGAACCATAAGCCCCTGGTGGAGGGCATGGTCACCTTTGGGATCTTTCTGAATCTCCTTGATAGTGTGGTCCATAGATCATGCTAGGTAGTAAGGCAAGCTCACCTTTTCCCCATGGCGGAAATGGTTGAGTAGAACAAAGTGATGACCGTAGTCTCTAGTAAACCTACCATCTAGAGTGATGTAGGTGATAGAAGCAAATAAAACAAACCTCCAAGGCCTGCATATCCTCTTTGGGGAATGGTAGGAATTGTCGATTTTCACCATCTTTCTCCTCTCATCACCCGTGACTGGGAACTTGTCCGCTGCTTTATCTGATATGCTATGGTCTCTATAAAATTTCATGCCCACGGTCATCATCCCCGTAGCCTCAGCAATAACCTCCTCATCAACATTCATCATCTGGGACCGGACCAGGATTTTGCCATTTTTCTAGTTCTTGATAAAATAGTTGGTAATTATGGGATCTTTCCCACTTAGCCTCTCCATGAACACATTCAGACCCCCCTGCTGAAGGATATCCCACACTTCCCTATTCTTTCTTCAATCTGAGCAAGAGGTAGGTTCGAATATTTTCTTATTACCTCCCATTTTTTCTGCACTATCTCTAAAATTCCTTCTCTCAGCTTCAAAACCTCTTCTCTGGTTTCTGTAGATACCCTGTAAAAAAGCCCAGAATCCGTGCTAGACAGTTATGAGAAGACACCTATATAAATGCTCATTACCTCTATAATAACCCTGCATCAATAAAAGTGGAAGAGGCATTAGAAACTATAATTAAAAGTACCACGTTGCCTAGCCTGGCTGCAGTCCAGATTAACAAGGGATTTCATTTCACATGCGATCTTGCTCTCGCCATAACTAGTAATGATGTCTTTTGATTGACATGCCAGGTTGGCTGCCCAATCAACGTAGGAATTGGCTTCCCTATACGCATGTAAAAACACACATTTCAAATTCCTCACTAATTTTCTTAGTCGCTTTAACAGCATTGCTAATTGACCAAGAAGGCGGGAATTTCATATTTAAATAGTTGATTATGTTCAATGAATCTCCTTCACACCAAACTCTAGTGCATTTGGCTTCCTTAGCAAGGATCATCCCATGGTAAGCCGCCATAGCTTCAGCTACATGGTTTGTCTAATTTCCCATAGAAATTCTTTTTATGATTTTGCATTTTCCCCATTCATCCCTAAGGACCACCCCACATCCAGCAACACCCGTGTTACCCTTTGAAGCACCGTCAAGGTTAATTTTCATCCAACCGTTTGGTGGGCTGACCCATATCATGCCCTCTCTAGGATTGATCTGAAAGTGCTCTTGACCCTTTAATCTCCACTTGTTGTAGATAAATTGATCATCCTTGTCTTGAGGATTATCAATGTCTCCTATGATATTCATATTTTCCACTATATTGATTTTTATTTTCTCAAACACAATTTTAGCCTTAGAAACCTTCTCTCTGAAAACTCTATCGTTTCTCTCTTTCCATATACCCCAACACATATGAGGTAAGGAAATTTTCCACAATAAAGTAGTAGACTTATTCCTTGAAGGATGATGCCAAGAGTTGAAAACCTCCTGAATCGACTCTGGGAAGCCCTAACTAATTTTGAAGTGTTCCAGACATCTTCCCCAAACATCAGTAGAGAAAGGGCAATGAAAGAGCATATGATTTACGGTCTCCTCATTCTACTTGCACATAGTACAAACACTAGGCATACTCATACCTCTTTTTCTGATATTCTCAATAGTTAGAATTTTATCTTGAAGGGCTGTCCAGAAAAAAATGTTAATCTTAGGGGTGAGTCCTTTCACCCAGGCCTTAGCCCAGTATGGACTTTCCATGTTAGAATATTGATGATGATAAAGAGAAACCATAGTGAATGTATCACTTCTTGCGAGTTTCCAAATTAATTGGTCTTCATCTTCAACCATTACTATAGAGTTCATGATTTTGTTCAAACTTCCCAAGGACTGATCCACCTGAGATAAATCCTTCCACTGTCCATCTTCCCAGTAATCACCCACCATAGATCTAAATCTTTCCTTGCATTGGTTCTGAAATCTGCTCCACTCAGGATTTTTAGTCAAAGGGGAATCAAGCAGCCATGAATCATCCAAAATTGGATAAGATTCCCTTTCCCCATCTTCCATTTTGCACCTCTAACAATCAAATCTCTTGTTCTAGAAACATTTTTCCAAATATTGGAGCCAATTGGAATATTTTCCGCTTTAAGGAAGCTTAGAAGAGTTGGACATTGTCTTTTATACTTGTTGTCCCATATTAGTTTCCATTCTCCCTGATTTTTATACCCTCTCCAAATCTACTTTTCCATAAAGGTAATCATTCATGTCTCTTATTCTTCTAAGACCTAGTCCTCCCTTTCTTATTGGCTTGCATACTTTATCCCAAGCAATCAGATTCATTCTCTTCTTCTCCTCAACCCCTGTCCACAAAAAAGTTCTTTGGATCTTTTCAATAGCCTCTGCATACTTGGCAGGAATTATAAAGAGACTAATCGCATAAAGAGGGATACTTTGAAGAGTAGAATTCAACAGTTGAACCTTACCAGCTTGGCTAAGAAGAGCACTCTTCCAGCCAGTTAGCTTCTTGTTGAATTTATCCACCAAAGCTCCTCAGAAAGTGTCAGGTGGATCATGGCATAAGGGAAGCCCTAAGTAGGAAGCAGGAAGACTCCCTAATTGACAACCCAGGATATTGCTTATTTTAATCCTCCTTCTCTCCGGGGTGTTGATAAAATAAACAAAACTTTTAGACCAATTAATAAGTTGTCCAGTAGCAGAACCATAACTGTCCAGAGCATTCTTTAAACTTCTAGAGTCCTACACCGTAGCTTTCCCCATTATTATAGAATCATCAACAAACTACTGATGGGAACAAACTTGATCCACTAAAGATGGATTCAAACCACAAAACTTCCCCTTCTCAACTAGCTTCCCAATACATCTCCTCAGACACTCCACCATGATAATAAAGATAACTGGGAAAACAGGATCTCCCTACCTGAGTCCTCTAGAGGCTTTAAAGAAAGGGGAAGGAGATCCATTCATTAAAACAGAGAAAGAAGCTAAAGAAACTTATTGTCTGATAGTCTTGGAATAGTTATCCAAAATGGTGGTTCATGGTTTCCTAGCTCTTATAATCTTAACCATAAACTCTTTATAAAAATGAGAGCAAGAAATATTAAATATTTGAATGCCAAATTGTCAATAGTATTGTTTGCCTCATCTAATTTAAATATTAAACATTAAACATCTATGCCACACATATAATAAAATGTGTCACCCTATATTTTCCCTTATGATTTACTATACTAGGCTAAAAAGAGGAACTTGTGGCTCTCAAGAAATGTTGGTAGCCCTCACTAGCACGGTAGCAAGTGGTTTTATTGTTCTCATCATTACCAAACAATATTTGGATCTATGTCATATTTAAGTGACAACTAGTCACATGCCCTAACACCTTATAACTCAATGCCACAAAGAAAATAAAAATTGCATAGCTTACTACCACCTAATGTTGTAGATTTCTTGCATTTTATTAGAAATTATTTTAAAGGGACTTCTTATCAAGGGGGTACTCTCATCATCCCCACATCTATACTCTAATTCTCACATTCAACTACCATTTTTCGATCCTAAACCACCTCATCATTACTCATGTTGTGAGAACTCATAATGAATACTTTAAATGGTTGATTAATGAAAACAATTGGATTCTTCATGTACCTCTTTATTTTTCTCTTCCTCTTGATCTTTAGTACAATGGAAAAGTGTTAATGATGAAATCGATTAAAATAATGAATATATTTATAGGTTCTTTGATATTTTGAGTTGTGGGTGTGGCACATTAACATTTTTTAGTCAAGGTAAATGAATCAAATATTAAAAAGTTACCTTTTTTTTTTTTTTCAAAATGGTCATTTTCATGCCTAGGTTGTAGGGAGTCAAAAGGCTTCACAAAGATCCCCATGTCATCCCTATATTCATTGGCATCTCCTCAACATCCCAAGAATGGGAGACAACTTGAAAACAACCCTTGTACGAGGGAATGTCCCAAAACAATCCCCTCTTATTGTGATTGTGGGTTGGTAATGGAGAGACATCTCCTATGCATCCCCACACCTTAAAGATATTATCATTTTGAGAAAGTAATATTTTTTAGTTGAGGAAGCTTCCTCATGGAAAAGTATTACAATGTCGATGCAAAATTTCATATTCGTAAAATAATGGTTGTACTTCAAAAGTAATTTATTTAGTCTATACTTCATTAGGACAAACAAAATTATATCAAGCCATGTTGTTTTGCACTATTTGAAAGCCTTTTAATAAAATAAAGGTTTAGCTAATTCAGCCATTTCTAGTAGGCATTGGTAATGTTTGTCTATAGTTCTCCTATTTTCCTAAAACATAACATAGAGATGATAAACTACTAGTAGCAGTGGGTGATTTATTTAGGATGAATATCCTTATCACCCACCCAAAGGAATTCACAAACAAAACAAATAGCTTCAATATATTTTTAATTGGTTTAGTTTATATTTTTGTCTTTCATATTTTATCATTACTAATCAATATTGCAAACTTTTAATAGTTTGTGGCAAACTTCAAGGAAACTTTTCTTTATCAAGTTAGAGATATGTACTTTTCTATCTCAAATAGGAGGACAAATTAGGTTGTAACAAAAATTATATCGTAGCTTCTCATAATGTATGTTAATCAACATTGATGAACTTGGGTCGAGAGCATTAGTGACAATGAGATGCAATTCAAAGCTTTTAGATTGCTAACCATCACCCTTCAAATGTTAGAAAACTTAATGGTTAAGGAATGAAAGAAAAGATAAATATAAAATTGTTACAAAAATTCTTCCAATCCTTAAGGACTTATGATGGTCCTCTCAAATATTCCCCTTTCATATTGTAGTCTTCAATTTAAAATTATTATATTTCCTAGAAAAAAGATAAAATATAGTTGTATGACTATTAAACTTCACTAGTGTGGACCTAAAATTGTAATTTTAATCAACCCAAGCACTTCAATTATCCACCCTCATGTGGAGAAGCAATCAATTCTCCTCTTACAAATATAGGAGAAATATTGTTCATTCCAAAAGACCTAAATTGAGAAATTGTTATGTACCTCTTATAATTGGAAGGGTAGGGCATAGAAGAGGAAGATTATTGGTATTTATTCTCTCTCATAAAACAATCACCCTCAATTTATGACTAATTGATTCATCCTATGAGTGTATAAAAATGTGAATCTAACACTAGTACATTCAGGGCTGATTTCCGACGGCCTATCGTCGAAATTTCAACTATTGTTCATCGTACTGCGGACAAATGATACCGTCAAAAACTCATCGTCAAACATTTGGGCGATGCCATTTAACGTTGGAATTTTGACGACATCCTAAACTCTTCTAACGACATCCATGTTCGTTCCTCCAGCCAAAAATATCGATAGATGGACGTTAGAATTTTGACGACATCCTGAACTCTTCTGACGTCGTCCATGATCGCTCCTTCGGCCAAATATGTTGTTGGATGGACGTCGGAATTCCGACGCTCACCACAAATATACATCGACTACGACTACGAATATCGTCCGACAAGAAAGTGTCGTCAAATGTACATCATACCCATTGGATGTTTCTTCAATTAGCATCAGAATTCCGACGATGATGTTGTTGATCCGACGGTTTCACTGTCGGTGCAAAGTTGTGTTGCCGTCAGAATTCCGACAAAGATTTATTTTTTTTTAAATGAAAAATATGCATGCCAATTACAATGGTGCTTGTTGGTTTTCTTTTAGAATGTGGGGTATGATTCAGACCTTGACCTCGGTTTTGAGACCTCAGGTATTGGAGGCTATTAAGCCTATTGGATGGGATCTTCAACCTGTCTTCAACTAGCCCATTCCCAAACAAATCAACTTCTGTTGTTCTTGGTACAAGTTGATGTTCGGGCACGATTTGAGTTATAAAAAATTGTGAAGTCTTGAAACAAGACAATTTTCCCTTATTAGAGATGGTGTGAGTCTGTTTGTCATGGTGGGTACATGATAGAAGCTTGCGCGTGAGAGTTAGAGTTGAAATAGTTTTCTATGTAAGGGTGGGAAAGTGTTACATTTTGGTTCTAAGGGGATATGGATCTAACTTCATATGATAAATTAGGATACACAACAATGGTGAAAAGCTTGAAGAATCTATTCATGTTCTGATCAACCTTGGGTGTTAAGGACTTCTATAATTTCATTAAATGTTTGTCATTGACAAAGTTACCTAAGTTACCTTTGGTCAAGTCATGGTGTTGGAGTTCTTGGACAAGAGTGTTTACTAAAGCTTATAGTTCAACTATGGAATGAAATTTAAGAAGACTAAACCATTCTAAGAGGATCCTCCAATATCCATAGCCATGATATAGTGAGCTAATGATTCATTTTGTAAGGTTTGTAGCATTTTGTGAGCTAATTACAAAATGGATACCTCCAGTCTGACCTTAGATATAGAAATGTTGTGCACAATGAATGATGATAATAAGGAAAAGGAATACCTGAAGTTTTGCCTCAAACCTAGCAAAGCCAGATTGATCAATATTCTCAGATCTAGCCATGTCTACTAGCATCAATCTCCCTCCCACGACAGGTATATCCAAAGTTATCAAATAAGCATGATAATGGAAGATAGAAAATAATGAATCGTAGGAAGATCTACTGGAATAAAACAAACTTAAAACAGTAAACATTATATTAAAAATAATTGCCCACCACGAGAGTGTTTTATTTTTCAAGAGTTGCTCAAGTCCAGCAATTTCAGACTCATTTCTTTGACTTTCCACTAGGCTGACTTCTCCCTCTTTATCAATCAAATTTGTTAGCACAACATTTTGCAGACATATAACAATTTATCAAACCAATTAAGAATGAAATATAACGAAAAACAAACTCAGAAAATATAATTTCACTGCAAGCCATTCTAGTACTCCAGCCAGTAGTATTATAATTGACAACTCATCTAACGTTGAAGTGTTGCAGTTGTATGGGATGTTACTCTAAAAGTTGAACATCAGAGTTGATTGGATTACAAAATTGAATAAGACCTTCCATTTGAATAAGACATTAATTTACACAAGCTCCAATATTAGAATTTATTGCATTACAAAGTTGAATAAGACCCTCCAGCTTCCAAAAGTGCAAACAGTCAACTATACATGATGTTGTCCAATTATTGGATTCAATATTTTAAGTTAAATGGGGAGCTGTGCCAACACAAGTTGAAAACCAACCTCAACACATGAAATTTTAGCACCATACAAATTTAGTTACATTATCAACCACTCTCCCATTCAAGTTGATCTTGAAAAAATCAAGGTGATCATGATACCTAGCATACCCATGCAAACTCAAATAATAGCACAACAACATGAGTATGCATTAGGGAGGACCATACATCCATGAAGTAATCTTGTTGAAAGAACAACATGAGTCAACCCCGTAAAGGATGAAGTATTTACATAAAGTATAAAATATACCTTTGACACATATGGTGCACAAGACACATGAATACACATAAGATATCGATCAAACGTAAATCTTGGATCATACCAATAAAGAAGTACATATAAATACATGAATAGATTTAAGGCATGATTTGAATAAGGATCATACATGTGAATATATGTATCTTATAAAGAATGGGATGTGTTGGTTCCCGAAACCACAGATTGGAAATCACAGAGTATTGCACTTCTAATGATCTCTCAATCAATCTTGGCCAACAAATAGGAATGGTCGCAGACCAAATTCCCCTGCACTTCAGGCTTCGCTCAACCTAGGCGGGTAAACCTTATCACCCAATCCACTCTATTGGTGTGAAACTTTTCTTTAGCGAATTTAGAAAACCTTATAGCTCCAAGATGGAAATTGTTCTTGAACCCGATTTTATTATCTGAAAACTATATCTGTTACTTGTAAATGAATGTTTATAAAATGATAATTGTATGATTTAGAAATATATTTCCTTAATGAATCTCACTCTGAAAATACTTGATTCAAATATATAAAATCAACAAAAGACCGGTGCCTTAATTCCTTACTGATTTCATACCATTTCAAATAAGAGTTTCTATGTATAACCTTAAAGACATTTTTAATAACTTGTTAATGAAACAAGATCATCATTCAAAGGCTTCTATATGAGTTGTAATTAAAATATAGCATCCAGTTAGTCTTACTGAATTTAACCTTGTTTGGAAAGACCAATAAGACAATTTGAAGTTTGTCAATCAATCTTCCAAACTGATATTCAAACTGAAAATCAATCTTAATCACAATAACATAAGACTGCACAATGAAACAATCTAGGTAAATAGATTTATCTAAGGAACTAATCAATTCAATTGAAACATAGTTACCATAATGAAATAAAAAGACTTACATAATTATATTGAAAATATAATACTTAAACGAGTTGATTTCAACATGTATCGTCCACTAACTTGATACTTCCAGACAACGAGTTCATAAGAAAAGCATGAAAGATTGTCTTGATAAAAGCTATAAAGAAATTAAGTCATATCTTTATCCTAAAAGATTCTCTATATATAGATGAGGACTCAGTTTGAAGATGAAAGGACATACCCTTTCATTAAAATTAAAACTAACAAAAAACTAACTAGAAACTAACTGCCTAAAAACTATCCTAACAGACTAAAACTAACTTAAATACTGGACACATTACATAAAAGCACTTGAAAACAACAGTTTGCAATGTTTGAAAATAATTTTAATCTCCAAGGACCCCGCCACATTTCTCAATATGCTTCAAGTATTCTTCTGATTTATAGGTGTCTGCATCATGGATCAGGTCTCTAACAACGATCTCCCATGTGATGAACTTTTCCATCTGTTGCATAGTCCTTGTCAATTACAATCCATCAGAATGAGCAACGTCAAGAGAAGCACTGAGAAGGGTCTGACATTCTAAGAGCAGCTTGTCTTTATCCTTGATTTCAACATTTTGATCTGTCAACTCTACAAAACCATGCTGTGTTATTTCTTTACATTCATCAAATTCACTCTTCAATTCTTCTCCAAACCTTTCATGTGCATCTATAAGACCCTTTATTTCTTCAGTCAGTTTTTTATTTGTACCTGCCATCCTCTTATCATGTTGCAATGTTCCCAACCTATTGTAGATTCGATGATGGGACTGGGCATTGTCCATGTTCTTATGATATACAGTCCAAAATTCTCCCAGAGGTGTCAACAATTTATTAAATTTGTTTATTAGCAATATAGAGGAAGTGTTTGATCTCACACTTTGAATTTGCATTTGGATCCTCTTATTTTCTTGTAATAACTCTTCATATTTCTTTTTGATTTGGGATCCATCATGAATCATTGGTAGTGGTTGACCTCCTCCTCTTAGCAATCCCTCATACAAACCTTTATATTGATCTCTCTCTTTTATCAACTTGATTAATTGTGCTTTATTAAACCGTGAAAGATCAATACCCATATCTGCTAGTATAACAGGGTCCACTTCACCTACCTTCAATTTCATCATGTGCCCAAAGGCCTTATCCACATCAATGTTTTTTTGTCTTTTGTTAGGAGGGTAAAGGACCCATAACCATACAGCTTCCTCATCTTGATCAAATCTTGGATATCTAAATTGAACTCTTTATTTTCTTATTTCAACATATTGTCAAAAATGAAAGATGCACTTAAGTCCCATCCTGGGAAAACAATAACACTGGCCTCAATTAAAAGTTGTCTCCCTCTATGAGGGGTCATAGTCGTGACCTCTGCGCTAATCTCTTCCTTAAGTGTTCTCAATAACTCTGCTTCATTTTCAGGGGTAATATTAGGGACAGAGTCCCTTAACTTATTTCCTTTGAAATGATAAAGAAAAGATTTAAATTCATTAGACTAAACAAATACATCATCTAAAACAAAAGCCGAATAGGCATCATACCGAGCATCACTGTGAATACTTAACCTGGTGATAACTTGTTCCTGCAAGTTTGGTTCCTCAACAATATCAGGTGCCTGTTGTCTGGATATGGTTTCAATATTCTCTGATTCTTCTTCACCTTCCGCTTCTTCTACTTCCATTTCTTGTAATCTTAGCCTCTTCTCTTCCAGGTCTTTATTCAAATTATCAAGAACTAGTTGGGCTTCTTCCTCTTCCATATTTCGAAACAAGTCCCCTGATTCCACAGGAATGTGGACATAATCTCCTAGGCTTTGTCCTTTCTTGCACATACGTATGTATCCTTCGGGGTCATAATTAGCTCTAGCGTTAAATTTGAATAGATTGTATTCTTCAATTAGCTCTAGCGTTAAATTTGAATAGATTGTATTCTTCAATTAGCTTTCTGTCAATGGCCTCATAGGCCTTGGTTGATACAATAGTAAAATCTCCGAAACTAAGGGTTCTAGGTAGAAAAACTTGTTTGTGCATGGTTCCAAAATGTTTATCATTTGATACACTTAACTGCCTCACAATTTCCAAATAGGCAATTCTGTCTGGTACAAGTTTTGGCAATAGATAAGGGTGTCCTTCAAAGCCATAAATTCTAAAACAAGTGAAGTCCTTATGCACTAGCCAATCACCCCAATTGTGGTTCACCAGACCCCTATCATCAAAGGTAGCAGGTCTTAAGAATTTCTTAATTTCAAGTGAAATTGATCCCCCACATTGGACACCAAAAAGTTGATATAACGGTTTTACAATCCATTCCTCAAACTTAATTTAATTTGATCTTCCATATCGTGAGACCCATACTGATGTCCACATCTATAAAGGTTGTTGTTTTCCTTCCCCATCTACTGTGTTCAATCGTAGACTCAATGGCCACATGCCCTGATGTCTTCCATAAAACAAAATTATGTGCATCAACAATGAATGAAACTGAAATGTGGGTTCCTTATTGTCCCAGAGGTCCAAGAAACCCTCGTGTAGTTTCTCAACAAGGTATGCAGCATAATTAAAGAGCCTTGGTTCATACATTTGTATATTAGCTGCTAATACTAGAGGCCCAATGTTGGCCACATCTGGAACTTCAACACCCCCCACTTGTCCACATGACATGTAAGTATACTGCAAGTAATCCTTGAATATGTCCATGCTAAAAGGGAGACCATCCTCATCAGTCGAAACACCCTTCTCAGCCTTATGGAAGGGGAGATTCCACCCTTTATAAGTAGTGTCCATTTTCACAAATTATTCTTCCAGTTTCTCAAAAGATAAGGGTGCATCAGGATTAAAGCCAAGTTTAAAAACATAATCTATGGTGCCTCTGTTAAACCTGATAAATACATCATCATTTGGAATCTGTATGCACCTCTTTACAGAATCATAATTCCTAACCAAAGTTTCCAACAGTCTAATATTTATAAACACATTTAGAACAACCAGCTTGCCTAAATTTGTCATCCATGGGTTACAAATTGGAACTTTCCTATTCTGTCTCTAGAAATGAAACAGGAAAAGTTTGTAACCCCTTACCTTAGTCCACACATCTCTGACCCTCTTAAGTTTATCCTCCAGGTGATCTCTAATAGGCAAATGTTGCTTTGATCTTCTGGATTTTGGCCCTAGTGCTTGCATTTGGTCGATCATGTCCTAGTTCAATCTCCGTGCAGGAGGAGTCTCTGACTTTTTTGGTTTCTTCGATGTGGACTCGAACCCTTTAGCAATTCTCTTTTTACCTGAAGAACTCAAGGACTCCATTTCTGCAATTGTGTAGGTTTCTTAGCCCCAGTTCTTCAATTATGTTATCTACTTGAAGAAGATACGTTGTGTGAAGAGTTATGAACATAGATTCTCTATTCATGTGCTTTTATTTCCTGAGTGAGTTCACAATTAGCCTCGTGTGAGCCACCAATTCAATTGAGAGCATTAAATACAAGTCGCTTCTGGTTTCAGTTTGAATTAACTCTACAATGACTTATCGGTATTACTTTTTCGATGAAATATTTCCTTGGCACCACAAAAACAT
Organism: Cryptomeria japonica; assembly: GCF_030272615.1. Taxonomy (NCBI): domain Eukaryota; kingdom Viridiplantae; phylum Streptophyta; class Pinopsida; order Cupressales; family Cupressaceae; genus Cryptomeria; species Cryptomeria japonica. The sequence continues at coordinate 19,236,374 of NC_081415.1, read as the reverse complement.
TTTGTTCACATTTATTTTATCGGCATGTGTTTTACCAATGTTTCCATCTGGTATCGGTATAGCTTGTCAAGACACATCCTGATTACTTAGGTTACCTCGATGGCTTGTAACTATTTGTCGATAGTGTTTTATTATGAACATATCGGTCTATGTCTTCTCGACAGACCCATCATGTATCGGGATAGCTTATTTCCTTCTGCTTTGATAATTCATGTCTTCCCGATGGCTTTGCTAATAAGCTTTCTTCAGGGTAAGTTACACCGATGGACAAATAAACCTTTTGCTATAACCAAACATACTTATCTTAATGAAATATCATTTCTTACAATGTTATATATAAGCAAAAACCTCTTAAAAGCTTAACATCTGAAAATCACATAGATCCTTCTCTTCCCAATCAAATTTGTCGAGATGAAAACCTAATCATACAATGAGGAAATCATGTTGCAGACACAACATACACATTAATATCCACAATTTATCAGGTATATATACATAAAACATGCATTTAAGAGTAATATACATGAGGCACATGGATGCACTTAAAGCATGAAGTATGCACATAAAACATAAAGAATACATATAGAGAATACACATGAATATACTTGGGGCAAGAAGCATTCATGCAAAACATAGAGTGTACACATGAGGCACAAATACATGTAAAGCATGAAGTGTACGCATGAATTCACTTAAGGCATGCAACATACACGTAGCATAAACTATACATAAATACCATAAGATGTGCATACACGTAGCATAAACTATGCATAAATACCATAAGATGTGCATACACGTAGCATAAACTATACATAAATACCATAAGATGTGAAGTGTACACATAAGGCATAAGATAATGGATACATGTAAGCAAAAAATCAACATACATGAATATATGTAAGGCATGAAGTAATGCTCATAAGGCATGAAGGAGTTATGTAAAGCACAAACCATACATATGAATACATGAGAAAGGTTCTCGTGGAGTGGACATGTTGAAGACACATCGATCATGAAGCATACAAGAGAGAGGTATTCGTGGAATAGACATCTGAAAACATCGCATTCATGAAGTAACACAAATACGCATGCGATATAAAACACATATGCCAGACACATGATAGACATGGTGCAAGCACAAGGTATACATGAGGGAAGTGTACATATAAAACACCTATGGAGTAGGCATGCTCAAAACATATTAGACACTTAGCAGTTAAAGGCATACTCATAAGAATGCAATGTTGGCCAGATCAATTCAATTTTTGATTTATTTGTGAAGAGGGTTGAATCATTAATTCTAAATGAGTAGTTGTTAAAGCAAGTTCATCCAACAGGCTAGCAAAATCATGCTCTGAATATTGTCAATTATGTTTGACAATATCATTTTCATGCTCTGCATCACAATGCTCCAATGTTGACCTTACCTAATTATTTGTTGCTCATTTAAGCTTACACAAATGCTACTGAGGATGTCATGGGAGCCATCTTTCTATAAGATGGTAAAATAGTATTCTACGATTCAAAGGTTTTCTTTTCAATAATGAGGGACTATCTAGCTTATGATATCACTTTATGCATTAGTCTAGGCGATGAGAAAGTGTATAAAAAATAGTATGAGAAAGACCCAAATTATGGGGAATACAAATAGCAAGAAAATACATGATCATTGAGGGAAAATCTAAGACTGGTTGACCAATATAAGATAGCAACCATGCAGATCATACAATAATGATAAAGAGAATGCCTAAATAATAGTCCATATGAATCACCAAGTAATAGCAGCATATAGTCATAATAATCCTCACACACAACAACCATGGAGTCAAGTAATAAAAACTAGAACAATAAATTCCATAGAAAAGTGGTTAGACTTAAAATGATAAGAAAAATTTAAAAATGCTAAAGAAAATGTCAAGTAATAAAAAAACTTACAAGGATGAGGCATATTCATAACTTTTGCAGTCCGGCCATGGATATCAATACTAGAAGAAACTCATAGTGTTAGTGTACATACAAGACAATATGGGAGTTCATTATACCCAACAACTTGTGGTATTGTTATTCGTGTTGGCTCTGTTGGACTCTGCAATTAAGATTCAATATACATTATTCAATAAGATTAACTGTGCAACATTATGAAATATTGAAAAGTGTGTTATCTTATTGAGCTTCACTTGGTTTCGTTCTTAGTTAACATCTAACATTCATTCATTATTTCTTTCTACCATTAATAAAATATAACATTCATTCATTAATATCACATAACGTTCATTAACACATAACATTGATTAACATTAATTAACATGCAACATTGATCAATATTAATTAACACATATCATTCATAACCATTCATTAGCACATAATTGCATTCATTAACACATAAAAATTAGTTATTATCAAATAAGGTAGATTACAATCATTTCTTTTTTTGTTTTTTATTTGAAGCTATGAAAAGATGAAGTGGAACATCGTTTTCTTCATCATTTCCCCCCTCTTCAGTTGTTCTGCCCTCTACTCGTGATCTTCATGTATGCCTAGTCCTATACTAAGGATGAGGATGCTGAAGTGAAGGGGGGTCCTCTGCAATAACAAAGAAATGGTTAAATTCAAAACATTTTTTATTATTGTTACAAGTATTTCATTAATTTGGAGAACATAATTGTTGTGCTCTTTGTTTGATGGGGCCACATCATTTTGTCTAGCCTCAACCTCAACATGTTGAACACCCTCTAGATCCTCTGGAGTTGAAATACTAAAGGTTACATTAATGCTGAACACCAATTGCAATTAAATTTGTTTAAAAGAGTAACAGTGGTCCTCTTTACCTGATTGGGGAACATCATGTTCCTGATGTTGTGTACCCGGATCATGCTCCACTTTGTCACCACCAACTACATGCTCTAAAATATTAACAAAAAAGGTTACATTAATTACTACTCTAATTACAAATTAAGATGTTTAATTGTATTAATAATTACATAAATAAATTTGAATAGCAAATGAATACCTCCACTACTGAGATGCACATCCAGACCTTCGTGTGCAGGTGGTGTTTCACGATTAGCAGGCTACATTCCAATGTCATGCACATTGTTATCATTGCTTGCTTATTTAAAACAAATATAGTCACTTTATGTTGGAAATCAACATCAATTAGATTATTGAAGGTAAAGTATTCAATTTGAAACAATTTTCATTTAGCTTATTTACCTGTGTGATGGATGCACCAGAATCTTGTGTTTGCCCACTCAATTCTCGTAGCCGATCAGCCACGGTTGTATAGCCTTGATGGTAGGCAATTCTCTTGTCATCTTCTGTGGGCACTCTATTGAATTCAGAGCCTTGCATTTTTTCTTTGTAATTTATAAATATTTTGACGCGATATTTCTTTTACAGATACTTACAATTCATGTGACAAGTTTCATATAACCACCAGAACTGAGTTTGTCTTGCCCGTTCTTTTCTTGTCTTGCCTTGGTTGCCTTTGACGTGTTACTCAGTCTATGAAAAGTTTGAAATATGTTAGATTATATAAATATAAAGAGTAAATAATTAGTATATAATTACATTCTTAATAGTATTCCATACCTTCTTTTGGCATCTGCTGGTGTATTTCCTTTTTTCCTTTCAATTCTCTCCTTGGAATCCAAAATTAGGTCCTTCCACTCTCTCTCAGGAATCATGGGGGGACACTCGTACTTTACGTTCTTCTCTTAATTTGTCCTGTATTGGTCCCTCGCATGCTTTAGATATGTGCCAGCTTTTTCAAGGAGCTTGGTTTTGTCAAAGGTGTCATTTCCAAACCACTCAACCATACGGTTTGTCAATTCATATTTTAACCATTTTTCTTGGCCATTCCACCTTTTCAAAGAAAAACAAACCTGCTAGATTCAGAAATGAACTGAAGCTACATTTATTATAGTTCAAGAAATGGATCAAAGGAGAACTATTCTATCAATGATATGAAATCAAAATAGTGGATTAGGGTTAGTTCACATATGATGTTCCACCTTTTACGTATGGTGGGCCCAAATATCTGCATTGCCATATTAAGATTTTTATAAAAAATATCATTTCTTGCAAAAAAATTCATGGGATCATTAGTCCAAAACGAATGATCAGAAAGTAAATTACAATTAGACTATATATAATAATAATTTTAAAGTACCTGGAACCTTCTGTATCTTTAAGGGAATCATTTCTTCGTTCTTCACCACCAATGTGGCCTACAATGTTCCCGTACTAGCAATACGAGAAGATCCAGGAAATGATGTTATGTTATCAGCAGTAGTCACCTCTGGGGCATCCTCATGTGCATCTGCTGCTGCAGAAAATGAATCCACTATGAAATGCCCCCAAGAAAGAACACTTGAAGGGATTCAAACACATAACATAATATAGAGAAAAAGAGGGATCTACCAACAATCGGCGAGCCAATATGACGTACAGTAGAGGATGTTTGCATGATGCGTATTGTCGACATTCCAGTCGGCAATACATGTGGGGCTAACCTCTGATGAGGCACTAATGACATTTACACATGAACATTGACATCACCTGAAGAATAATACATTAAATATATAAAACATTAAATATATGAAAAATGCAAGAATTGTAAACAAGGATGAAACTTTATTATGAACATTGACAGTATCAAGTATGATGTATTTTGGGTACTCAAAGTGATAAGCCAAGAAAATCATCATCACCTAAACTATCTGCAACACCCTGATCATGGCCACTAGTTTCATGAGGACGCATAAATTGTTGTAAAAACAACATGTACATATTTTAGTTAATGACATAAAAGAGTATAAAATATAAACCATTATTGAACTTTTCTTATAATTAAAGATTTCATTACTACTTACTTGAAAGTTTTGTGTTGTTCAAATCAATTTTTGCACCCTCTCTTGTATCTCATCAGACCGAGGCTCCATGGATGCCAAAGCAACAATCTCTCTACTAATTTTTCTAATTGACTTTTTTATCAATTCTATAGGGTTTGTGGAATTTCCAGGGTCATTGTCGCTTAATCTTATTGAGTCCACATCCCTAGAGAGGTGCTCAGGTACTGCAGCTCCCTTTCCCTTTCCCCGAACATCCGTTTGTAAAAATAATATTATTAACAATTACAAAATTAGTCTAAAACACTCAAAAAAAGAACATAATAATGTAATGGTTTGCTTCTATCTAATTTGTACAATTACAATGAGGTTCACCTGCGCAGTAGAAGTGTCGCGACCTACATCCCTATCTGCGCTATGTGATGGATCCATGACGCCCTATAACAAAGAAAAAATATAAAAACTTTAGCAAAATTAAACCAATAGAATTAGCAAAAAAACTTCATAATAAAATGGTATATTTGAGTCATTAATTAGAGGTTGACTAATTTAAATGGTATATAGTACGTACCACCCCCATGATAGTAACTTTGTTTGTATCTATACGATTCAAATTCTAATCGATTAGCAACTCTTCCCCTACACTTATTGATTTTATCCCACATACGAATAGATGATTTCTCTCGCACGCCTCAAATATGCAATTGGGTTGTTTATTAGTTGACCCAAGTCGCGTACTATTTATTAAACCTACAATATTCCCTATTGCTTTTGGCCTGCCATCAATGTATATAGTCACTCGTTTACTTTGATCATTATCTTTCTGTTGTATATAATTTGTTGACAGTGCATACCTACGCATACTTTTTTTATATCGAACAATCTGTATCCAATTATTGTAATTGTAACAAGGTTCGACAAACTCCATCAATTCAGCAACTTTGTTGTAATAGACTTTTATATCATCCATGGAAAACAGGCCCAACCCATGTAACGATGAATGTGCTATGCGATATATCCTATCGCTAACAGAAAAATCGGTGTTTATTGGAGGAAGTTCCTTGGGTACCCATTGTTTCTGTAGATGTTTGTACCTCAAGGGAACCTCAATGTTGCCTTTGGTCTCATCATCATAAGAACATGACCGCCCTTGAGAAAGGAAAAATTTCAGGCGTTTATTGAATTTTCTTCTAATGTTTTGACCTCTAGTTGATCTCCCTATTGTAAACCTACTACATGTCTCACTTTCGTTTTCTATTCTTGCATTTCCCTCAATCGAGGAAGACACATCTAACAAATACCTATATGGTGGCATCTGCACTCCATCAAATGAGAGAGTTAGTTGGTAATGAGAGAGATATTTTGCAAATGAGGGTAATGTTGACGAAGAAGTTGGCCCTAAAGTTGATGTAGAGATTAAAATTTGAATAAGTCCAACTGGGGCCTCAAGTGTTGATAACTGTATTCGATTTGTTGCTAATGTCGAGGTTTGGAAAACTGAGGAAGTTTGTTTTCCAAGTAATTTTTTTTAAATAAACTGTTTCTATAGGGTGTATTGACTTATACCTGTCGATCCATGATACTGTGCAGGATCCTCGTCAAAGGGGTTCAGGTTCCTGCACATGTAATTCAATTATCTTATGTTAGCTAAAAATTACATAGTACACAACATGAACAACATGAATTTTGTAGACAAAAAGAGTATTAAATAAAAAAAAGATGTTGTCATCATAATCATTGTAAATTTTTTAAGTCCTTACCTTTACTTTATGTAGACTATGCAGGATCCTCAACTAAAGGGTTGAGGATGTTTGTAGTCAATGACGTGTTCCCACCAAGGGTGACAACATCACATAGGGACTATACATGAAATCAACACCATCAATTGATCATCATAAGAAATACATTTGTATGTTGATAAACAATAAATACATATCTATCATAAGCATCATAAGCATCACATGATGTATCATCATATATGTAATTGAGCATCATAATTAGCATCATATATGTGTCATCATAAACGTGTAATCCATCACATATGTATCATAAATCACCATCCATCACATAGGTAATAAACAATCCACATTCTATAAATAAACACAAAGTTCAAAAAATGTCACATGTATCATCATAAACATGCAATCCATCACATATGTATTTTAAATCAACATCCATCACATAGCTAAGAAACAATCCAAATTCCATAAATAAACACAAAGTTTAAAAAATGTCACATAAATAGTCACTCTCCCTATCTCCATCTCCTCGGGGTGGCATAGTTCTACTATAAGGGATCTGCTAGAGGTCATGGAACATGAATTAAAAATATTTAAAGGTGCATCATGAATTAATTATGTAATGGCATTAGAATTCAAAACATAATGAATTAATTATGTAACCATATAAGTCAAATAAATTTCAATCAAGAAATCAATATTAAATAGATAATACATTAATCGCATACCTCATACATTTCATTCATCATCATTATCATCATCATCATCATCATCATCATCATCATCATCATCACCACCACCACCACCATGACCATCATCATCTTCGTCATCGCCATCACCATCATCGCCATCACCATCATCATCATCATCATCATCATCATCATCATCATCATCATCATCTTCTTCTTCTTCTTCTTCTTCTTCTTCTTCTTCTTCTTCTTCTTCTTCTTCTTCTTCATCATCATCATCATCATCATCGAGTAACTGTCGATCGTGATCATCATCTATATCATCTTCTACTTCTTCGGTATATTCTTATTCCATTACAATATACTTTATCAGCCTTCCTCTTGGATCATGTCTAACAACAAATGACCAACCCAGTTTATGTGGAACCTCTGAGTAAAATACCTGCTCACATTGGCTTGGAAGACCATAGGGCTCATCCCCAACTGGTTCAAATGACCTTGTATTTACCATTGTAAAACCATTATCATGTTCAATAACAGTTCTATCAGGATCATTTTTATTCAATCATAGCATTTGACGATGAACAAAACTAATTTGAAGGAATTAAAGTCACACTCAAGTATATCATCCAAAATGCCATAGTATTGATTTTGAGACTCTTGAGGATTTATGTCATTTCTCGATGAAATATTTGTCACCTCAAAGGCTGCAGTTATCCCAAAATCACAAGTTTTCTTCATGTCATCCAACTTTTTGATGCGAAATTTATGACCATTGCAACACATAGTGTTGTGGTGTTTGACCTGGGATATGTCAAACATGTAAAAATTATTGCATCATGAGTTGATAAACATATGGGTCATTAATAAATTTATACGTACATGTTATCTCTTAAACCATATGCTAAATCAATTTTCCTTTTCTTAACATTGGAATCTCCATTACGATGAGCTTCTTTAACCAATGAAGCAACACCTTCACATGTTAATGTGCGACCAGAATGTTGACAACGTTCAATCCATACCGTCACCCAATCAAGATAGTTTGCAATATACAAATGTAGTGCAGCCCACTCTCAACCAACTGTACAAAAAATAAATAGATGTCTTACAACTGATTTATTTTGAAGATTAAGAATTAATTAACTACAATAACATCTTATAATTACCTCTCACTTTCCTCAATCTACCTTTCCCTGTCAAGTACTCCCCTTCGAATTTGTTAATGGGGTTGGGATCCCAAATGCGATCCACGTGGATCTTGGCTGCAAATTTAGGAAGATATTAAAAAATGTACACCATAGTCTGGTATACCATATATCCCTCCACCATAGAACCCTCAGCATGTGCTCTTAATCGAACCAAAGCCTTCAAAAATTTCAAGTGCCTCTCAACCACCCACATTGACCTAGTGTGTACAGGTCTATACAATTCAATCTCCTCAACTTGGTGTATGAGGTAGTATTCTTGTGCATTGAAAAAAGATGAAGGTAGACACTTTTGCATTTCACACATTAGATGAAGATTTTTTCTCTTCCAATATTTTATATCTTCTTTATGGATTTCTTTACATGACAACCACCTACAAGATATTCGATCAAGACACAAAAAAATATATTACATAACAAGTAAAACAAATCGCAAATATAATATCTATACAATGAACTGAATAAATATCACTACTTACCTCGTGTATTTTCCAAGATCATAAAATTATCTTTTCATTTTTCTAACATAATACAATGAAAAGTACATGCGCAGTATACAAATATAAAGTAAAAACACAAGAACATGGATTACCTTAATGGAGGTATGCCAATCATGTGTTTTCCTCCTTGGCCCAAATTCAATTTTCTTTGATATGAGATTGTTTATGTTTGCAACAAATCCTATGGAAAATTCAATTTTTCGTATGACTTCTTTTATAGCATTGCTTTGTCGGTCCATTAATAACCAAGGAAGGTCACTTATATTAATCTGGTCTCCATGGCTATTTGATTGAATGACATTTTTCATTGCATGATTGGATTCCTGAATGTCACTACAAATTTTGACATTTTTTTCTGTCACGCCTTCCATCCAATATTTTCCATAATGTCTATGTTATATTATTTCCAATATGCATAGTATCAAACAAATGCACAATTTGTAACTGCTCGTAGTAGGGCAACCTATTAAATTGTTGGGGATAACTTTTTAGTCCCTTAGGAAGGTGGTCATTTATGCCTTGACGATCATCAATCACATCATCAGTAAACAAAACACAATAGAAAAGATGTTTTATGACATAAACCATTAGATGGAATGGCATTACCTTGACGATAATTCTATTATATTCCAACTTCCACAGGTGAGGTGTCATTCTTCGTGGCTTTGATGTATTCTCTTCTTTCCCATTGAAAAGATGTTTTTCAGTATTTCGATACTTATGATTTTTGTGGAGAAAGTGCCTATACTCATCAAACACCTGCTTTCCTAAACTTTTTGAATGACGAGATTTCATCTTTGGACCACAAACTAGACATGCAAATTTTCCCTTTGTTTGAAGACCTACAAGATAATGTATAATTGGATTAAATATGTTAATTTTTTTAATTATAATTATCATGCGCAACTTGAACACTATAACATACCACAAAAATGTGTTAACCCTGGGGCATCGTGTATTGTCCATACAAGCATCGTATGGAATTGAAATTGTCTTTGTCCTATTGGTCTAGAGACGTCATACATAGTGACACCATTCCATAACTCTAGCAACGCATCGATAAGAGGCTCAATATATACATTCATATCTTTAACTTGGTACTTAACTAATCGAATAAACAAAAATAGTACCTAATTATTATGACCATTTTACTGCAATATTTATAATTAAATGTAGACGACTATTTAATGATAAAATATATGGAACAATCATTACCAACATTATGTGCTCCCTCTTTATTGACATCCATGGAAGAATGTTATTGTTGATAACAAAAACAAGCCACACTGAGTAAATAGATCTCAACTCTCCAAATGGATTGACACCATCCGCTACCAATGAAAGCCTAAGATTACGAGGTTCTTTAAAGTGTGGCCACTTTTCCTCTATGTCCATAAATGTTGAACCATCCACAGGCATTTGAATAATGTCTTCTCGACTTCTATTGCATGCATGGTAATCCATAAATTGTGCCAAGCTAGCGCTCTTGAATAATCGTTGCATACGTGGAATAATGAGAATATAACAAACAACCTTGTGAGGAATCCTTTTTGTTATTTGATCTGTTCGATATCTATTGATATGTCATTCAGGGAATTCAGTTCGAAATTCATGTTATTTGTGATATATAATATGATCATTGTGACAAGCATCTATTGCTTGATACTCCATTCCAATATCTTTCATAATGGCAGATAATGCTCGGTATGAGCGAGGTAGAATATTTGATGGTGATAACAAAAACTCACCTATCAATCTAGAACAACAAAATATAATTTGTTAATATAAAGAATATTACTGGTACATTTTTCACCATTTATTAACTATAATGACAGATATGACATACCTTAACATACGTGAGATTGTTATGTTGGATACACCATTCATAACCTTCAAGTTCATCAACAACAATACAACAGAGAGAAGAGTTGTCTAGGAGCCTTCGTAAAGGGCCTCAGAAGCCTTCTCAAGTAGATGGAAATCATGAATAACATCAAGGTCATCTTCATCATCATGATCAGTTGCGACAGTACTAAATGTGTCATGGATCAATGTATTTGTACCATCATCTTCAATTGTGTTTTGTGGCTCATGATCGTCATCTTCCATGGGATCATTATCTTCAGCTTCGATATTCACACCTCCATGTTCCTCCACTTCGAAAACCATATTCTCCGAGTTGTGTTGATCCATATCATGTGCTCTAGGGTGCTCGACCTATATAAAATTGATAAACATAAATAAACCATGATCATGATCTCATCATCAAGTGGTTTCTTATGTATATAAATTCTTAAAACTATATAATGAAAAACCTACCAATGGATGATAATCATGTCCACCTTCAATGTGACCATGCAGCCTACAATGTTTCTTAGTTGTTTTGATTAGAAGTATTCTAGTCTTTAACCCCTTACAAATTTTGCAGGGACAATAACATTTTCCATCACCTTTTCTTTCCAAGTTAGACTACAATCTAGCAATTGTCTTCTTATTTTGTTGTTCGCTGATATTGTTTGACATGGTCTTTCTTCATAGGGAAAAAAATTGGGCTATAGAACTAGTTATATAGAAGTTGAAATGTTAGTTATGAAATCATGTTTCAGTATAATATACCAAATTAAATTACTTGAACATAGAAATTATGCAAATTGAACCAAAACCATTTAACTCTTCTTTTTCATCTCAAAACATATCTAATGGCTTTGTGGTATGCAATCCTTGTATCATATCTTAAGTTGACTAATGTCTATTTGGGGTAATCCATGAGTGTCTAATGTGAATTCATTTTCAATGTTGTGAAGTCATCGAGAGTATGGTGATAGTCATCCTTATAGGATCCTCTCAATCTTGTCCAAATCAGTCTAAAAGGAAAGTAACTATCCATTCCCATGCTCATGCATACTTACATGACTAATGCTGCCCTTGTGTATCCTAAACATTGGAGAGACCTTATTTGACTTGTCTAATCAATGTGGTTGTTGTCTTAATATGAAATACTGAGTTCTACCCTTGCCTCTGCATCAAACTTCTCACATCATGTTTCTTCAACAAAACACACTAATATGAATTGATCCAACACCATGAGGATAGGGTCAAGTATCATAGGAACTAATCATAATACGTGAAGATGGGGTTCACACATAAGTGTTGGCTCTCAACAATGTCACACTTCCAAAATTGTCAGTCTCAAGACTTCTCCTATTGGGTCAACACTCATAGATGGCCACAAGGCCAAATCAATGTATCTAGGCTTCAAACTCCTTACTTTAGGCTTGGAGAACCCTACACAAGGTCTATGAACACTCACTTGGTATTACAATAGAAAGAGCCTCCCTCTAGAACTTTGTTTGCAACACACACATCATTGGTAATCATTGTTATGATGGATGGTCTATTAGGACAGTAAATAAAATGCTTATTCTTTTTCCACCCTTTGAAACTACAACAAGGTATTTGACTTTGCAGGGTCCCCACACATCACTTCAACACCAAACATTAGGAAATTCAACCTTTTGCCTTCTTAATGCATTTTTTTTTTGTCTTTTACTAGTTTTCTCAATCTGATACATAGCAATATTAGACCTTTCATGGCATCATCACACGCACAAACTTCCCCATATGTCCCTGCAAGTCTAATATATTAAATACATTTCACCTAGCACTATCTGGTACAAATTCTTGTGTCCTATCCATATAGGATGTTTGCACACCACACTATCATCCTTGACTCATGTGTATGATGCAGAAGTAGGGGCATGTATAATGGTTTCAACATAAAAGTCAATGATCATACAGTCCATTCTTCTAGACACCCTTGGATATACTAATTGGCTTCTAGGCTTGGGAAAACTAATATGAATTGAGCCAACACCATGAGTATAGGGTCAAGTATCATGGCAACTGATCATAATCTGTGAAGATGGGGTTCACACTCATTGATGGTCATTTTGCAGCTCACCTTGAGTCTACATGAGCTGCAGAAGCTTGTGATAAGTATGGATGATTGTCTCCTTCCAATATGTAGTCTTTTCATATTTAAGGTGCCTACACACTATGTTGTTGTTAAGTATTGATGTAGTTTTAAGACATCTCATGACTCCATTACATGTCCACACTTGGGTTTACAAACACAACTCTATCAAAACAAAAACAATATCACTAGTAAAACTATGACTGTGACAATTAATACCCTTAGGACAGTCATAGAAATTTGATCTATTTCATTTGGTTTTGATCCACAAACCCTTCCGAAGGTTGCATAGGGTCCCCTCACCTCTCTCTCTGTCATCAACCACTTCAAAATCTGGAAGCAATAGGTTAAGTCCCAAGAGAGGGTGGGGATCAGTGACCCATAAGCCTTGAGGGTATAGACCCAAGAGAGGTAAGGGCTTGGATCTGTAAATTTTGAGGGAACCTATTGTAGTTGGTCTCTAAGCATTTTGGTAACATACATATCCTCCTCCTTCCTTAAAGTTGAAGTAGTAACAGAGGTTGGTACATTGAATTAAGAATTAGGGATTAGGGATGATAGAATTAATTATCTAGTATGATAAATTGATAATTTATTCATTAATGATTGATAAATAATTTGAACTATGACAACTTTGAAAAGGGAACATTACATTGTTCCCCTCACCAACCATGCAAATTTTCAATATTCAAGAAAATAGTTTGTTGAAAACATTATTCAAAACCCACACATAACATCATTGCACCTGCATCAAAGGTTCACAATATTTCGTGAAGAGGTCATACAAAAGTTGTTCTAAGCAAAAGACTACTGGTATAGATATGAATGACAACGTTGTGGTTCTGCACATGTCAATGGTTTCATTTGGCTCATAGGTTCTCCCAATATGGACACCATTACTTGGAGCAATGGCGATGAAATTGAAACAAGGACATTATTTGATAGATATGTTAGTGCTTAAAATCCTTGTCCTGAGAATGATCGTACCAGTAGGACACACCACCCATTTTTTCATAACCCATGCTACTTAAAACTTCACAAATTTTGTTTCTCGATCCTCTATTGGATTATGAAGCATTGTTTAATACCATGTAAAGGCATACAAAATGTATTGAACACACATGCCTTAGGAAAAAGAGAATAACTTTCCAATGCCACTATAAAGCTCTGTGGGTTGAAAAAAAAGTTTCTACTTTAGCATGTGAAGATAACCATAAGACATCTTACAAGTCTGCTAAAAATGATGTCTGCCTTAATATTCACAACCCTCAAATGCTTGCAATATGGCGAGTTAATGTTGATTGCTAGCTTGCCACTTCAAAAAAGGCTATTTTGCAATATATTTTTAAATATGCATCCAAATCAAAAGAAGAAAAAAATGAAAGCTATATTGACATGTTAAAAAGAATAACAAATGCAAGTGACCCTGATGATAGAGCTTTATTGGTATATCAAAAATTCATGATGGATATAATTGCTAATCGTCACATTGGAGCATAAGAGACACGTCACATGTTGCAAAAATTGCCTCCAGTCATTTGTTTACTTGAATGTAGGCAGAAAAATCTTTTAACGTATAACAAAATTAGACAATGAAGATGACTAGGCATCTAATTATATCCAGTCTTATATGGAACACCTTGTTGAATTGGACAAAATGTTTCTTATACAATCAACGCAAATGTACTCATATAGCCATCAATTCAAAAAGGAGAATTGGCTAACGAGGAAACAAAAAACAATTGTTAATGTTCACTGTCGCTTTATAGAACCTCCAAATGAAGACAATTAAATTTTTGAAACATTTTGTTGGAGTGAACTCCTCCTCTACAAACCTTTCCACAATATATCAAATGGCATAGGAATCACAAGAGAACAAATAATAATAAATTAGAGGTTGCTAAAAGAAACGAATTACAATCCTTGGCACATTGATAGAATAACAAGAAGCTCTATATCTGAAAGTGCAGATGACAGGGATGAAAACAATCTACAGCATGAAAATCATATAGACCTATATGAATGGGGGTTGTTCTCCCAAATAGATGCAACCAATAATTTTACAATGGATGAGCTACAAATGAATTTAAATATTTATTCCATATTCAAAATTACAATAATTCTATTTTTAAAATGTCATATTGCATGCAAATTTCCCTCATAAATATTTTGTATCACACAATACAACAATAATTTAAACAGTCTTTTTAGATGTCTTTCTATATGATTATATTGTTTTAATGTTATATTGAATGGAAATTTCCCATATAAATATGTCTTTTTTAAAATTATTAAAAGATTACAATGAATTTGTGATTGCTCGTCACACACAAATTATAGAGGGTTTGATTACTCAAATGCAGATTTTAAGTAACACACACACATATGTGATGTCTTTTTTTTTAATTATTTATAAGTGATTATGAATTTATGATTTCTTTTCTCACACAAATTATAGAGGGTTTCATTACTCAAATGCAGATTTTAGAATACTTAAATGTTGAAACCAAAAACTTTGGGACCATAATAATGCAATCTTTATAAATGTTTTTCCATATAATTTTAAAAAAATTAAAAAAAACTCTTAATTTTTACTGTTAATTGCAATGGTTTGAATTCTAAATGATAATGAAAAAAATATTTATTTATAATATGAAATTAAAATAGTTCCAATTTTTTAAATTTTTGAGAAAAATTAAAAAACAAAAACTAATAACATTAAAATCTTCATTGGTAAATAAGGCACTAGTATACCACGTGACACTTTGATGTTTTCTTACTGACTTAATTAAATAGAAAAACAAAATGATTTCTCCTTTCTCCTTTCCCCTTTTAATCTGTTATTTTTCACAATAAAATAAATAAATTTAATAAAACAAAATAATACTTTATCCCGATTAACCTACTATCAGTTCAATCCAAACAATAAAAAAAAATTAAATGAACCTCGTTAAAACTAATGACATTAGAAAAATTGTTCCGTGACATTCAAAAAAATAAAATGAACCTCGTTAAGACTAATGTTTAGAAAAATTGTTTCGTGACATTCAAAACCGCGTGAAATTGCAGGATTTCGTCATTTACGCGTGGAACGAAAATAAAAGGTTGGTAGGCATCAGTATGTATGAATGGGTAGGAGCAATAAGTGGGTAGTAGTATGTATACCCACTATAAAAGGTTGTAGGCTCAGTGTTTCTCTCAAGAAATTTGAACACACTGGAGGTGCATTCATTTATCTTTTTTTCCTTGTGAATTTCTGAAGGAAAAAATCCTTGTTTTCTATTTTGTGAAATTTCTGAAATTTCAATGAGTGAAAGTTTTTAAAGAGAGCTGTTCTTCTATTTTGTGAAATTTATGAAATTTCAAATCTCAAATTTCAATACAATTGTGAATGTAAAATTTCTTTATGAAATTTCAAATCTCAAATTTCAATACAATTGTGAATGTGAAATTTCTGAAATTTCAATAAATTTCAATAAAGTTCTGGAAAGCTCTTAGAAGAGGTGTATCCCCTATTTTGTGAAATCCCTAAAATTTAGCAGCGTGGCGGGTGTGTGCCCAAGGAATTTCGCGGCGCGGCAGGGTTGTGTCCTCCTAGAATTTCGCAGAGAGTTTCCAATAACAATGGCTGTATACTTGCCTGTTCTACCCGATGTAGAGGAGATCCTGTCGAGGGCTCGTAATGTCCGAGACCAGATTTCGGTTTTAGCAGAATTCATCTCTGAGCAGCAAGATGGAATTAATAAGTGGCTGAGCTGTTTTGGGGTTATTGTCGGAGCCATACTCACTGCAATCTTTACTGTACAAGTAGTCGACAGGAGCATGCATTGTGCAACATCCTGGACTCTTCCTGTCCTAATCACTATTACATATGTTGGAACAATTGCGGCAATCGTTCCCATGGCCTATCGCCAATTTATGGCATTTGATATCAGGCGTCGTCTTGTCCGGCAGCTTGATATGTTTGTTGATGTCAGCAGCGTGGAAGGTGCAGTGCTGAAGAGGAATGACCCTCCCCTATTTCACCTTTTACGCAGCACACAAATGGAAGTAAATCTTAGAGGAGGGCAGTCAGTACGATTGTGGGGCATTACAAGGGCTGGGTTTCTGTTAGGGTTAACAGTCTTCTATCTTGTTCTTATAATGTCTTGCAAACGTCTTGTCTGCTGAATGAGCTGGATTTCTGTTAAGGCTAACAGTTGTCTCAGTTTGTTCTTTTGATTTGTCCCTTCTGTTTAAAGGGGTTAGGTTTTCTGTCAGGGTTTCATGTAAACGTTTGGGTTAGGTTTTCTGTTAGGGTTTCATGTAAACGTTTATTTGTTAAGGTGTTCTTTTGATCTGTTTGTTCTGATTTTTGGATTAGATTCTTTTATTCTGTTCCTTCTTTTTCAATAAATAGCTGTCAATTGCACATGCATGATCCACACATCCCAGCATAGCAGCAGTATATTGAAGAAAATTAAATTGATTATAAAGAACTGCACGAGAAAAGACCGTACATAATCTGAACAAAAAATGATCTATATTTTTTGGGCATTATCTCAACGCTTTGGTCAATCTGACTCAAAATCTAACTAATCACACATGTCTACTAATCGACCTAAATTGGCCCAAGGGTATACATGATAGTATTTGCATAATCCATAATTGTACCCAAACATTCCCTAAAATGCAGGGATTAATGCACCGTTGAGCTTTATTTTATTAATTGAAAATTTAAAAAGTTATTTTGATTTTTAAATTAATTATGATGAGACAATTCACCTTAAAATAGCCCCAACTACAATAAGTCACAATGATGAGTATAATATTTCTCACACAACATGTGAAGCTTCATCGATATTGTACTAGCATCCTAAATAGCATCTTTTAGGATGTCAAATTGATACTCAAGTCACCCTTGTGGTGTCCTAAACATTCAACAACTCTAAGGAAGTATGGGTCCTTTATATGAATCACCATGATATTAAAGGATGGATAATGCCTAATTTTTTTTCAACCCATCCATGTTAATGTTGCATCTACTTACGAACCAAGTAGCCTTCAATTTCTCCATAAAAAATTTAGTCTTGAAATAGTTATCCAAAATGGTGGTTCATGGTTTCCTAGCTCTTATAATCTTAACCATAAACTCTTTATAAAAATGAGAGCAAGAAATATTAAATATTTGAATGCCAATTTGTCAATAGTATTGTTTGCCTCATCTTATTTAAACATTAAACATCTATGCCACACATATAATAAAATGTGTCACCCTATATTTTCCCTTTTGATTTACTATACTAGGCTGAAAAGAGGAACTCGTGGCTCTCGAGAAATGTTGGTAGCCCTCACTAGCATGGTAGCAAGTCGTTTTATTGTTCTCATCATTACAAAATAATATTTGGATCTATGTCATATTTAAGTGACAACTAGTCACATGCCCTCAAACCTTATAACTCAATGCTACAAACAAAATAAAAATTTGCATAGCTTACTACCACCTAATGTTGTAGATTTCTTACATTTTATTAAAAATTATTTTAAAGGGACTTCTTATCAAGGGGGCACTCTCGTCATCCCCACATCTATACTCTATTTCTCACATTCAACTACCATTTTTTAGATACTAAACCACCTCATCATTACTCATGTTGTGAGAACTCATAATGAATACTTTAAATGGTTGATTAATGAAAACAATTGGATTCTTCATGTACCTCTTTATTTTTCTCTTCCTCTTGATCTTTAGTACTTGATGGAAAAGTATTAATGATGAAATCGATTGAAATGATGAATATATTTATAGTTTCTTTGATATTTTGAGGTGTGGATGTGGCACATTAACATTTTTGAGTCGAGGTAAATGAATCAAATATTAAAAAGTTAACTCTTTTTTTTTTTTTTCAAAATGGCCATTTTCATGCCTAGGTTGTAGGGAGTCAAAAGGCTTCACAAAGATCCCCATGTCATCCCTATATTCATTGGCATCCACTCAACATCCCAAGAATGGGAGACAACTTGAAAACAACCCTTGTACGAGGGAATGTCCCAAAACAATCCCCTCTTATTGTGATTGTGGGTTGGTAATGGAGAGACATCTCCTATGCATCCCCACACCTTAAAGACACTATCATTTTGATAAAATAATATTTTTTAGTTGAGGAAGCTTCCTCATGGGACAGTATTATAATGTCGATGCCAAATTTCATATTCGTAAAATAATGGTTGTACTTCAAAAGTAATTTATGTAGTCTATACTTCAAGAGGATAGGAAAAATTATATCAAGCCATGTTGCTTTTCACTATTTGAAAGCCTTTTAATAAAATAAAGGTTTAGCTAATTCAGCCATTTCTAGTAGGCATTGGTAATGTTTGTCTATAGTTCTCCTATTTTCCTATAACATAACATAGAGATGATGAACTACTAGTAGCAGTGGGTGATTTATTTAGGATGAATATCCTTATCACCCACCCAAAGGAATTCACAAACAAAACAAATAGCTTCTATATATTTAAAATTGGTTTAATTTATATTTTTGTCTTTCATGTTTGATCATTACTAATCAATATTGCAAACTTTTAATAGTTTTTGGCAAACTTCAAGGAAACTTTTCTATACCAAGTTAGAGATATGTACTTTTCTATCTCAAATAGGAGGACAACTTAGGTTGTAAAAAAATTGTACTATAGGGTTAGTGCAAGAAGCTGAGTCCACTTTTTGGCCAAAAAGTGGAAGTGTTTTCCCTGATTTTCAGATTTTGTCTCATTTGACCTTAAATTTTGAAACACTTGGAGATTTAATCTTGGAAAAAGTTAGTAATATATAAGATAGCCCCCTGAGTGTACTTTCCAAATATGTAATTTATTTTAATACCCACATAATAAAAAATAACTTTTTGAATGGAGTTCTAAAAACTATGTTTTAAAAATGCATGTTTCAGGACCATACTATGCATGTGTACGACCCACACTTTTTGACACAATTAAAATTATTTTCTCAAACCATTTTGGGAAATGGTTTATAACACACTGAATATTGATGAGAATATATATAAATATAATATATTTTTAATTAATATTTTAATGAGCGTAATTATCTTTTTTAAAAATTTGACGTGTACGACCCACATAATTTGACGTAAACTTAACATTTTTTTTTAAATAGAAAATAATTTTGTTTAGATTGATGACATATTTTTTTTTCAAAATTTATTAAAATTAAAAAGTTATTAAATTAACAAAATTAATTAATATTTCAAGTTTCTGGACCCGATTTAATATAAATTAAATGAAAAATAGTTAAAATAATCAATTTTAAAATAAATTTACATATTTAGAATCTAGACCATATAATCTAAAATGGGTTTTAATTTCGTATAAAAATTCTCTAATTACAGGCACGCAAACTATTTCAGAAGTTCATATTTGTGCTTTCATTCATAGAGATTTGAATTTGCAGGTCCATGTCTCAAGTGTGGCCATCCCAGGCCTATCCCGGACCTAATATCGATGCAAGTGGCAGGTTGTGGAATCAACTTCCATAGAACGGACCCCCCTTTGCTCGAACCCCTGTTCATACAAACTACCTTTTTTGAGATCTCTCCCAAAATTCTGAGAAATTTTGGCCTTCAAACCTCTGGTTCAAGGCTCAAATGAAAGAATCTTGATAACCCAAAAATATAAGATGGTAGTGCTTAGAGCAATCTTTCCAACGAGTATAATTTTATTACATTGTGAATTTGTTATGTTCTTGTTTTTTAATTTTATGAAATATTGGTTTTTCACCGAACATGAACCTCTTTGTTCAACGCATTGGGAAAAATAGGAAACTAATTCAAAATAATTTTGAAAAATATCTATGCCCTAGGCATTGATGTCTACTTTCTAGCAAAAAAAAAAGAAAAGAATTTCAATATATATAGAACAAGTTATGTGTTCAAAACTAAACCTATGTCTGAATTATAACTAACCGGACTTCAAAACTTAATAAAATGAAAAATATTCAACACATCACTATCAAACCAACAAAAAGCCCTAGATATTGATGTTACAGACCAAAATTCGAAAGAATTGAGTTTTGGTCATTTATAGAAAAAAAATTATACATTTCAGGAGGCACATCACTATTAAAAAATGTAGTTTGCTGTAAAAAAACTACTTTTCGAGGGAGATGGAAAAATTTATAAAAAAAAATTGAAAAAAATATATTTAGAATCTATAGACAAAATTCTAAAAATCACAAATTTACATCATCTTCAAATTCTTAATAGTTTAAAAGTTATAGTTGTCGGAAGTTGAAGATTATTTTCAAAATGTTAATCTCAATGTCAAAAGTGGGAACCATTATTGTGAGTTCACCCATTTGGCATGGACAACATGCAGATTTTACAAAGGGAATAGTGCTTTTTGGGAAGCTATTTTTAGTAGTTTAGTGAGTCATGCAGATTTCAAAGAGAGAGGCTCTTTTTTAGTGGCTATTTTGGGCTTTTCATACATTAGTCAGAGTTACACATGCATATGTTTTCAGTTGGAGAGCTATTGTTATCAACAAGGACTATTTTTGGCAGATTTTTACATGTGTTTTGCACTTTTTTTAGGCATTCTCGCCTAGGGTTTCTTCATGTAGATTTGCGAAGCTTGTCTTCTATATATTCCTCTCTTCTCTTCATTATTATCTCTGGTTCTTTCTTTTTGTTTTTCACATACAACAAAAAGCCTTGTATCTTAGCTTTTATTCAATTTTCAACATTGTGATAGAGATGATTTTTAGTGTGCAATAGAGAGTTTCAATTTCTTTGTCAATTATTCTTATTTTTTCATTGTCAGATGAATGATTTGATAGTAATTGTGATTTTTAGAATCCTTTGCTCCGTCTCATTTATGATTTGCAAAAATAGGAAGATTTCATTGCCAATTAAGGTTGTGGGTTGTGTTCACCTGATTCCCAATCAGTTGCATGTTGTGAAAAATCACTTTTCCTTCATACAACGTTGGTAGATTTCTAACCTTTGCATGAAATATTGATGAATTTCATGATCTTATTCGATTTGTGAAACATATTGAAATTTTATTGCAACTAGTTATAGTTTTAGGATAACAAGTACAACTGCATCATTTTGGTGTATCACCTCCATTAGGATAGGTTTTCATTACATGCAAACTTTCTATCCCTTTTCCCATAAAAACTAAATTGAAGGAGATTCATCATAAAGGAAGTTGACCTATAATCCAGGTATTCACCTTCACTTTGAGCAACCCACAGGATCAAAGGTGTTTCCATGTTTCACAGGATTGTTGAGCTTTCAGTTTAGCATTACAAGTGCAATCCTTCATGACAATAATAAATTAATAAGTCGGACGAAAGTCGTGACTGCTTGGTGATGTGTATCCACACCAACATTTTTTTCTCAGTATCCACACTTGTGTGAGATGCGTAAAAATCCTTTTGAGGACTGAAAATGGGTTCTTAAATGAGTCGTCGCCGCATGGGTAGACAATGGGTTCCACTGAAGTTCCCCCACTATGAACCAAATTATTTTTAACAACCCCAATCCTTCTACTTGTTGACTCAGGTGTTGTGATACACGCATATCGAAGGAATCCCTCATGTACCCTTCAAATTGAGATAGTAAATTTCTCAAGATCTTTGGGTCCTTAGAAATTCAAATCTTGGTATGCCCGAGAAGTGTGTGACGTGGAGTGAAGTCAATGCTACCAAGATTTTATCTATCCAACTGAATGTGGTATTCTAGGCAAGGGGATTCAACAAGTATTGTCATTTGACTAGCTTAGGAAGTACATGATTGTCAATGCATTTATCATAATTATGTGCTTGTTGTGTTTGGTGTCATAAGAAGTCTTTTGTCAAAATTAGCCTAAGTTGTAAAATGTGTCACAATTCATGCAGTCCAGCAAGTTCATTGTCGTCCTCTAGCGGGTTTGTTGTCTGCTATAACAGGATTGATATACTTAGCATAGTCATTTTCATTCTATACTCTCGTAGATTTTCTTCTAAGACCTGTGGGTTCGCTCCTTACTATGGCGAGTTTTCTCTATCTCTGTTGGTCTATTTATAGTCTTGGCATAGCGGGTTCACAGTGTACTTTTAGCTGGAGTTTCATAGCTATCTAGAGTGGCGGGTTTGTTGTCAACTCTGGCGGGTTCGCTATCAATCGTCATCAATTTCCTTAGTCGGTTATACTATAGCATGTTTGCATCCTATTGTGGCGGGTTTACCACATGCTCTTGCGGGTTTACCACATGCTCTTGCGGGTTCGCATTATACTATAGAGGGTTCGTAGTTTTGGTGGCGTTACACTGCCAAAATCTGTCTGTGTCACATTAGAATTTTAGCTCATTTGAGCTTGTGCCTTCTCTAGCGGATTTGCTCCTTCGATCTTGTCATGCTATTGAAACTTTGCCAATATTTTGTTGTATGTTTAGCCCATCCCATTGGTGCTTGGTCTCATGAGTTGGATCTTGTTAGGGTGTCCTTTTCAGCGCCTAGATTCTGTCAGTTTCTCGCTAGACTATCATCCTTTCGCGTCTCGCGACATTATTATTGATATCTTTATCATCATTGATCTTGTGTTAGTTGGATCTTATTGCCTTGTTGCATGTCTATTTAGCAGTCAAGGATAATCTTTTCAATTGAGGTCGTTTTATTTGTCCTAGCTGACTTGCGTCATCAAACTTCTGGTATCTGTCATCATACTGATCATTTTGTCATCTCATCCTTCAGTCTTTTTCATCCTTTGCTTCATCGACCTAAGTATTTCTGGCCCTCATGGGTTTCATTGGTCTCGAATTGTCGGGTAGCCTATATCTTTTTTCATGACGATCATCATTACTCCTTGGACTATATTGGATTATATATTTTTACAGTTTTTTTTGGAAATACTTTTGCATATCATTTTTAAATTAAAAATACTTATTTCCTTTTTTAAATTACAACGATTCTATTCTTGAATGTTGTTTTATGTACAAATTTGTCACATTAATATTTTCTATCATAAAGTCCAGTTTTTTTTTTGTTTTTTTCATACAATATTTATAGAAATCTTGCTATATTGTTTGAAAAAAAACAAGTAATTTCAACTACTAAGTTGCAACGAATCAAACTTAAAATTTTCAAACTAACTTTTCAATAATATTAAATCCAATTTATAATATCTTTCTTATCATTTCAAAAATATAAAACTTATTTGTTTGAAATATAAAATTACAATAATTTCAATTTTATACTTTCCAAGAAACTTTAAAAAAAATAAAATTGTAATTCCATTAAGATATTAATTTCAACTATTAAGTTGTAATTGTTCAAATTTAAAATATCCAATGAAAATTTCAAACTAACTTTCCTAATAATACTTCTAATTTTATATTTTCACAAAAAACTTAAAAAAGAAATTATAATACCATTAATCTCCTCCACTAAACAATTCCATGCGTTATGTGCCATTATTGTGGTCTCCAACTGGAGTGAAAGCGAAAGGGAAGGTTAGCCGGCTGGATCGCACTGATTTGTTCGGACCGAGCAGAAGGTGGGAGTCGCAGACAAATAAGAAGCGAAAGGTGGGACCCGCTGCTATGTAGAGCGAAATAAAGCACGATTAGTGAAGAAAGTATCTGAAAAGGCAATTTTCACATAATTTTAAGTGGATGAATAAAAGTCTCCATTGGTTTTTAACCTCAAATGAGCGCAGTTGAAAAATGCATAAGAGCTTACAAAGGATTGAATGTGGACCTATCAAGAAAAAGGCGTCACGATATCTAAAGCTTGATGGGAATCTTTGGGGAAAGAGCAATAATAAAAGGAAAATCTTTCTATTCGAAGATGGAGCAATGCAAATTGTGTCGGGATCCAGTTTTATAATAATATTTATCATACATTATAATAGATATTTAATGCATTGTAGGGGTTGGATAGTCATTTTTATTGCATGTGCTTATAACGCATAGTTTTGGTAGAGTGTGATATTTAAAAGTGAAATATAATTGATCAATGTCTCTAATCACCATCTTCCAAGGTCTTGGTAAACTCATTATCATTGAATCAATATACTCATCTAACTCAAGCTTCTTAAAGTAGACACCAAACAACCATAGTTTTCTCACTCATCATTATTTTATTTTGGCTCTTGCGGCTCCAAATCCCATCATACTATTGGACTCTCCTTACTGTGTGTTGCGATCAATAAGACCCAAGTCATTATTCTTCTTTGCTCTCTTAAAGGCGAGTCTATTTATTTTAATAAAATCGATGAAGATATATATATATAAATTAGCTCCTTTCACTAATAGAAGAATTTTAAACTTGGGGCAACATGCAAATGACTAGTGTGGTTCTTAATGAATGAGACCCATCTATAATCCTTTATATTATTGTGTCCTCTTGTGCCATAGTCTCCTTATCAAGCTTTATCTCTTCTAGATATCCTTAAGTGTGGCAAATTTGATCATTTTGTATGAATGATAATTTGATAATTTTAGTGTTATATATTTTTTGAAAGACCTTTAGGAGCCTCACTTTCACCTAATCATCCACCATACAAGAATTTTTACTAGGCCTTTACACATACATCTTTATATTCAATGCATAGGAAATCATGTACAAAAGAGTGTTGAGCCTCTCTCACCTCTTTTAAATGATAGGTTGAAGGTGTTCAATATAGAACTACAAGATAGATTCTTTTGCTTGTGCACCAAATTTTATTTGTGTAAATTTATTATTAATGAACTCATACAACAAGCATTATTGATAGCACTCCAAACTCCCCTCATCAAGCTTTCATTGTCAAATCAACTAAGCATTTTAATGGAGGAATACTAAGGCTATTGTTAATGCTCTTCACTACTACATACAATAGTCTTTAAAATATTTTCATATATTATATCATTTATCAAAATCTATATGTTGAGTAGTGACTTTACTCCATGCAAAGTTAGTGCTACCAATATATCTATCAAGTAGTGGTTTTCCTCAAATCAAAGTTGGTGCTACCAATCTATCTATTGAGTATTGTATTTCCTCCAATTAGAGTTGGTGCTACCAAATTTATTTTATCTTGTACTGTTTATTTATTGTCTATTTTATCAAATCCAATCTAGTAATTTGTGGAGGTAGAAATGCCAAAATGAGGGTTTGACTAAAGCAAGCTACTAAATAGCCACTCGATATTTTTCCTCTATCTTCTTATGTGTAGGTCAGGGTCATCTAGGAATATGGAAGTGTGCATTCTACAAGTTACTAGTCCACTATAATGGTGCAACAATAAATATTCATTGTAGTCCACTCAATGCACTAGCATTTGAGGTTGAAACCTCCTCCACCTAGTGACAAGTTCCTCCTTGGTTGTATATTTTATTTTTGTAGATATTAAGTCTTCATCTTTTATAGTTTAGTATATTTCTACTATTTTTGTTCTTTGTATTTCAAATATTAAGTACCAAAGTTGTTATTTAGCATAGATAGATTGCTTGTTACTTTTATTGTTTTTAGAAGTGTCTGGTAATTTTTTTAACATGATTGATGATGTTGGTATGACTCACCCATTGGCCCCACATGAAACACTTTTGATAGAGATTTATGAACCAATGAGGTCACAAATAGGGGACCCCATCTCCATTTATCAAATCTCAGGCTCAACATGGATCGACGAAGGCACGAGCTTGTGATCACAATGGACCAGGGGGTTTGAACCTTGATGGTCATAAACACAACACCACCACTTAACCAACACACTATGTGAAGAACCCCTACTCTACTTCTCTATAATTTTCCATTAAGTACATAAGTTAAATTTGTCTTTTTGAAGTAATTGATAGATTTTGTTATTTAAAGTTGTATTTTTTCTTGAAGTATCAAATTCCCTCTTTTACAGTAACACTACTAGGTCATGTAAGAATGCTAGGTACAACAATTAATATAGCCGAATAAACACATCTCTATACTTATATCTAGCCTAATTAGATCAATACAACTATATATAAACATTAAAGAATGTAGATAGACAGGTGTTGGCACTGATAATTGAACTAAAATATATGTCATAATTTAATAAGAAGATAGAGGGGCTTAGCTCTCAAATTAATGATGGAAGAGTGATGTTAAAATTTTACTAAAATAGTATGTCATTATCATAAAATTATCCATCTTGGTCTAAATTGCATCATAATTTGAATTTGCCTACAATAAATATTGTAAATCAATTCTTGAGCACTATGAGGACAAAACCATAACTTTTAGGAACCGAATTTGATGCATGATACTGATATGTCAAAATGTGCACCCAAAAGCCTGTCCACCTTGATCTCTTTTATATTTGAATGTGTCAAGGAACTATTAAACACCTTTGAGGGGTCAATGAGTTTTAGTATTATCCTAAAAAAAACTCCTTGATGAGCCATATTGATAATAATGTTCTAATTGAAAATACCACTCATAGACATTTAGATAGCACCATGTCTAATGACAATGTAGATACAACCATTTGTCTACCCTTTATAAATTCAAGTATGATACAATTACTCTCTTTGATTTCCTTACGAAAATAAGTCATGCACCTTGAATGCTTTTAATTATTATGGCATAACAATATGTCACACAAATGTGTCCTAAGGTGACTCATAAAGGCCAGTAGAAGGGGGTGGAAAAGTTTGGTTTAAATTTGAAGATCTAAACTTG
Source organism: Cryptomeria japonica (assembly GCF_030272615.1). Classification (NCBI taxonomy): domain Eukaryota; kingdom Viridiplantae; phylum Streptophyta; class Pinopsida; order Cupressales; family Cupressaceae; genus Cryptomeria; species Cryptomeria japonica. The sequence goes on along the minus strand of NC_081415.1, from coordinate 19,208,747 downwards.
GGTGATCATTCTCGAGCACTCCTCAAGATTAAGTAGGTCAATCCTACATTACTCATAAATGAATTAAAGGGACGAGTTGGTGATTTCAAGACAAAGAGAAAATGTATACAAAAGCATATAAATAGGGGCAAAATAATGATAAATAGGGATCAAGTAATGAACCAACAACGATATACAACTTGTTAAAAAAATTAATTGTGCTAAAACATTCTCATTAAACTAACCACAAAACTAAGTAAAAATAACATAAATAATTATTAATTTATCATCTAACAATATTATATATATATTTTTGATATCATGAGATAATCCAATGACCCAGCCAAGTTACCGAGCCACACCTTACCTCAGTCTTACTTTTTTTGTCTAATTTTAAGTTCTCTGAAACTAGAAATAATATTATGTTATTATAATTTAAAAATTAAATTAAACATTGTTAATTTTTAAAATTTTAATATATAATTATTATAGACTTATAATTTTATAAGAAATATAATAATTATTATTTTTAATTAAAAGTATATTTTTTATTTAAATAAAAAATAGAAACACATAATTAAATTTATTCAAATTAAAAACATTCTTAAAAAGCTTATAGTCGTAATTAAATCCCACATTACAGAATTTTACAAAAGCATCTAACACATAAACTATCGTAACGTACAAAGAAAGCACCCAAAGATGATCTAACGAATAAATTAAAAACAATCTTAAAAAGCTTATAGCCGTAATTAATCCCACATTACTGAATTTTACAAAAGCAGCGAACACATAAACTATCGTAACGTAGGAAGAAAGCAACAAAAGATGGTCTAACCCACGCTTGACTATTGATTCCATTGTTAGAAGACAAAATCCGACGCCCCACCAAAAAGGCCGAGCCCGTACTAAAGACAAAATTTGACGCACCAACTCCACCAGTACCTAGCAAGTTCAATTAGGGTTGCAATGTATGGCCTGTCTATCAGGGTAGCCACGTGTCCACACGACGAGTTTCAGAGTGGAGTTGGTACCCCTTGAGTAGGTGAGGAAAAAGACAAACAGTCCTCTGTTGAAATGGATTGGGTTTCCGTTAGAGAATCTTATGAATATAAACTTTTCTACGGCCCGCGAGGAATAGATGAGATATAACATGTGCTGATTAAAAACTTTCAGTTTAGAAAAATGGAAAAGGTTATCATCATTTTTTTTTTCAACATTACATATCATTTATTTAAAATTAAAGTAATTAGCATTTGCATCAATGAGGTGTAAAGATTATGTTGATAGTAATGTATATTTGAATAATATATTGGAGGGTATAAAACAAATTGAACACTATAACATACCACAAAAATGTGTTAGCCCTGGGGCATTGTGTATTGTCCATACAAGCATCGCATGGAATTGAAATTGTCTTTGTTCTATTGGTCTAGAGATGTCATACATAGTGACACCATTCCATAACTCCAACAACTCGTCGATAAGAGGCTCGATATATACATTCCTATCTTTAACTTGGTACTTACCTAATCAAATGGTCAAAAACATTACATAATTATTATGACCATTTTACTGCAATATTTATAATTAAATGTAGACAACTATATTTAAATGATAAAATACCTCAAACAATCATTGCCAACATTATGTGCTCCCTATTTATTGACATCCATGGAGGAATGTTATTGTTGATAACAAAAACAGGCCACACTGAGTAAACAGATCTCATCTCTCCAATTGAATTGACATCGCCCGCTGCCAATGAAAGCCTGAGATTACGAGGTTCTTCTTTAAAGTGTGGCCATTTTTCCTCTATGTTCATAAATGTTGAACCATCCACAGGCATTCGAATAATGTCATCTCGACTTCTATTGCGTGCATGGTAATCCATAAATTGTGCCAAGCTAGTGCACTTGAATAATCGTTGCATACGTGGAATAATGGGAATATAGCGAAGAACCTTGCAAGGAACCCTTTTTGTTATTTGATTTGTTCGATATCTACTGATATGACATTCAGGGCATTCAGTTCGAAATTCATGTTGTTTGTGATATATAATATGATCATTGGGACAAGCATCTATTGCTTGATACTCCATTCCAATATCTTTCATAATGGCAGATAATTCTTAGTCTGAGCGAGGTAGAATATTTGATAGTGGTAACAAAAACTCACCTATCAATCTATAACAAAAAAATATAATTTGTTAATATAAAGAATATTAATGGTACAACACGATTCACCATTTATTATGACATATATGACATACCTTAACAAATGTGAGATTGTTATCTTGGATAAACCATTCATAACCTTCAAGTTCACCAACAACAATACAATGAAGAGAAGAGTTATTCGGGAGCCTTCGTAAAGGGCCTCAGATGCCTTCTCAAGTAGAGGGACATCATGAACAACATCAAGGTGATCTTCATCATCATGATCAGTTGCGCCGGTACTAAATGTGTCATGGATCAATGTATTTGTACCATCATCTTCAATTGTGTTTTGTGGCTCATGATCGTCATCTTCCATGGGATCATTATCTTCAGCTTCGATATTCACACGTCCATGTTCCTCCACTTCAAAAACCATATTCTCTCAGTTGTGTTGATCCATATCATGTGCTCCGGGGTGCTCGACCTATATAAAATTGATAAACATAAATAAACCATGATCATGATCTCATCATCAAGTGATTTCTTATGTGTATAAATTTTTAAAACAATGTAATGAAAAACTTACCAATGGATGATAATCATGTCCACCTTCAATGCGACCATGCAACCTACAATGTTTCTTAGTTGTTTTGATTAGAAGTCTTCTAGTCTTTAACCCCTTACAAATTTTGCAGTGACAATAACATTTTCCATCACCTTTTCTTTTCAAGTTAGACCACAATCTAGCAGTTGTCTCCTTATTTTATTGACCATTGTTGATATTGTTTGACATGGACTTTCTTCACAGGCAAAAAAACTGGGCTATAGAAATAGTTATATAGAAGTTGAAATGTTAGTTATGAAATCACGTTTCAGTATAATATACCAAATTAAATTACTTGAACATAGAAATTATGCAAATTGAACCAAAACCATTTAGCTCTTCTTTTCCATCTCAAAACATATCTAATGGCTTTGTGGTATGTAATCCTTGTATCATATCTTAAGTTGACTAATGTCTATTTGGGGTAATCCATGAGTGTCTAATGTGAATTCATTTTCAATGTTGTGAAGTCATCGAGAGTATGGTGATAGTCATCCTTATAGGATCCTCTCAATCTTGTCCAAATCAGTCTTAAAGGAAAGTAACTATCCATCCCCATGCTCATGCATACTTACATGACTAATGTTGCCCTTGTGTATCCTAAACATTGGAGAGACCTTATTTGACTTGCCTAATCAATGTGGTTGTTGTCCTAATATGAAATACTGAGTTCTACCCTTGCCTTTGCATCAAACTTCTCACATCATGTTTCTTCAACAAAACACACTAATATGAATTGATCCAACACCATGAGGATAGGGTCAAGCATCATGGCAACTAATCATAATACGTGAAGATGGGGTTCACACATAAGTGTTGGCTCTCAACAATGCCACACTTCCAAAATTGTCAGTCTCAAGACTTCTCCTATTGGGTCAACACTCATTGATGGCCACAAGGCCAAATCAATGTATGTAGGCTTCGAACTCCTTACTCTAGGCTTGGAGGACCCTACACAAGGTCTATGAACACTCACTTGGTATTACAATAGAAAGAGCCTTCCTCTAGAACTTTGTTTGCAACACACACATCATTGGTAATCATTGTTATGATGGATGGTCTATTAGGACAATAAATAAAATGCTTATTCTTTTTCCACCCTTTGAAACTACAACAAGGTATTTGACTTGGCAGGGTCCCCACACATCACTTCAACACCAAACATTAGGCAATTCAACCTTTTGCCTTCTCAATGCATTTTTTTTTGTCTTTCACTGGTTTTCTCAATCTGATACATAGCGGTATCAGACCTTTCATGGCATCATCACATGCGCAAACTTCCCCATATGTCCCTGTAAGTCTAATATATTAAATACATTTCACCTAGCACTATCTGGTACAGATTCTTTTGTCCTATCCATATAGGATGTTTGCACACCACACTATCATCCTTGACTCATGTGTATGATGTAGAGGTAGGGGCATGTATAATGGTTTCAACATACAAAGTCAATGATCATACAGTCCATTCTTCTAGACACCCTTGGATATATTAATTGGCTTCTAGGCTTGGGAAAAATAATATGAATTGAGCCAACACCATGAGTATAGGGTCAAGTATCATGGAAAATGATCATAATTTGTGAAGATGGGGTTCACACTCATTGATGGTCATTTTACAACTCACCTTGAGTCTACATGAGCTACAGAAGCTTGTGATAAGTATGGATGATTGTCTCCTTCCAATATGTAGTCTTTTCATATTTTAGGTGTCTACACACTATGTTGTTGTTAAGTATTTATGTAGTCTTAAGACATCTCATGACTCCATTACATGTCCACACTTGGGTTTTCAAACACAACTTTGTCAAAACAAAAACAATATCACGAGTAAAACTATGATTGTGACAATTAATACCCTTAGGACAGCCATAGAAATTTAATCTATTTCATTTGGTTCTGATCCAAAAACCCTTCCGAAGGTTGCATAAGGTCCCCTCACCTCTCTCTTTGTCATCAACCACTTCAAAATACCAATTGCTTGGTCTTCCCACCAAATTTTTCACTCTTACTGCCTTTTACTGTCTGATACATAGAGATATCAGACTGTCCTCATGCCCAAACATGTACCAAATCTAATTTGGAGCCCTGCAAACAACATAATATGATACATATAATGAAAAAAGGTCTTCCCACACATTTGGGTAAATTTATATGCATGGGAGACCAAACTATTCGTTATTTACCCCTCTCTGTAAACACTAGGTAGGGTTTTGACATTTTTTGGAAAAAACTATGATATCTTCTTTAAAACACAATGAAATTCAATACCAAAAAATGACAAAATGAATTTAACTCATTTCTCTACCACATCCAATCGACTTCCTATCAAATTATGATGATTTTCACAATGAAAAATGAAGAGAATCAGACCAAAACGTCAAAAAATGCACATAAAACCCCAATTTCATTAAGAAAAACTCTTGGATGGCATGCCAAAGTCCTATTTATTCCCATCCAAGTGGGTTACAACCTAAAACCACCATAAACTAACTTTCCAACCATATTTTTAAGAAGTTACTACAAGAAATGCAAAAGTTGTCATGGCAAAATGACAACTTTTTTCCCAATGGACCTCAAACTTTCACAATTAGGTCCCAATACATGGATATTTGAATGGTATGACAACTTCCAAAGAGGGTAAATCTTTCACACAAATTGAATTGACATAAATATTACAATAAAATATTTATTCAAATATGCAATTAACAATCTCCATGCACATCAATCCTCTTAACATTTAATGTCTCTCCCTAGCGTTTCAATTTTTTAGATAGTTATGGATTTGATCAAACACATGACAATTATATTTATGGTAGAGTTTCAATTACATTTATGGCAATTATATTTATGGTCTTTTCTATTCTTCTTTCTTGCATAGCCTCTCTCTATATTGTGCCACGCACCATCTCTGCAGCCTTCCAAAGTAGTGTTATGTTTGTTCATTGCCCCTTTTACTAAACTCTATAAACTGAAATCTTGTATTTATTTTTAATCGATGCTTTCCTACATTGTTTGATCTTCCATCTTGTTAGAAATCTCCTCTCTATTATGCTTTGATGGATGTCGCATCCTGTTGTACAAACCTCACATTTTGGCATTGGTAGAAAGGATATTAGAAAAGGTTGTGGAATATGGCTTTTACATCTACCAATTGTCATTCCATCTTGTGCATATGGCTTTTACATTTAGAAGAAATAAATTTGATAAATAGGCCATATGGTGGATGATAAGTGAAGGATGTAAGTACTAAAGGTGTGGCACTAGTGGCTTTGGTACATGAAGGTGACTAGAGGTTGTGGAAGGAGAAATGGTGGAAGTTGGATCTATGGTAGAGGTGAGAGTAGATGTTATTTACGCATGAAAATATTAAGCTAATACTCATAAAATAGCTAGGAATCCAACTTAAGGCATTCTATTTGTTAATAAATTTCTCTACCATTGAGCTACTACCCCCTTTCTTACCATTCCATTGTTGGCTTGAGTGTAGATTATTTTCAACACCCATTATAAGACACATTATAGGTTCTTGGGGCTCCTAACCTAACCCAACTTTGATAACATTTTGAGCTACTACTCATGGACTAGTTAGGTTACCAAGATATGACCTTTTATTTGTTGTTAAGAAGCGATCTATGACTAAGTATTAGAGGATCTTACTAACTTGGGTATCATGATTTTATGTGTCTCTGACATGACTCCTAGTAACTATATAAGGATCTTACTAGTCCTAGATCTATGCCTTGTCTTTTTGATATGGTTCTTAGTGAGAATATATGAATCTTACTAGTTCTAAATGTCATAACTTTGTGTTTTTCACGCTCCATGTGTGTTACCAATGTTACTCATATTACTCACTTTGTACTTCCCTTTTATCTCAATATTGTGGATTGACAATATCATAAGTCTTGGGAGCTACCACCTTTCCAAACTTGTAGTCATCTTGACTCTTCAATATCTTAGTGAAAGAATATTTTGTTTCTCCATATTTTCCCAAGAGTACATGAGCATAATTTCATACTCTTGCTAAGAGGGGGCTAAATATTGCATCATAAGTTGTATCTCTTTATAAATATACACTAGGTTTGGACTCACTTTAGTGGTTGTGCCTTATTTATGCCTAATTGTACTTAGGTTTGAGAATGTTTCCATAAATTTGGTTCATTTCTTTATTCATGATGTTCCTCATGGCTCAATTTTCTAGGATTAGGGTCTTGGGAACCCTTATTCATGGAAATTGGACCTAAAATTTGAAAGATGAATGTTGGATTCGCAAATAGTAGGAATTTCCTCTCCAAATTTAGACTTTTCCAAAAGTTCAATTTGAAAAGGTGCAAGCTGCATATAGATACAAGTCTATTTCTCATTTCAAACCCCTATCAACTCCAACCCACATCTACCAATTTTTCAATCAAGCAATTCAAATCAATTGAGCATAGATCTATAATCAAGGAACAAGGCATTCAAAGATACAACTTTGTTACATCAGTTATGATCAACTACATTATGTTTTTCCATGATGAAACCATACACTAACATGTTCTAGAAACATTAGGGCTTGTGTGGAACTTCATGCCAAGCATTTCAAAATTGAGGTATATTTGTCAATTTTTTATTTACATTTATGTTTGGAACATATTAACAGAAACTCTAATGTTATGAAGCTTCCTCTACTAGATACCTCCCTAGAACTGGTTCAAGATGACTCTCGTGCACATTTGTAAATGTGCAAGGAAACACAATAGAGAAAAAAATAGTAGAAAAGGAAGATGGTTTTCCAGCTAAAGACCTTAACATAAAACATGAAAAATTTAAGTAACTATCTGGAACTACCTCACTGTTAGAGGGGGTGTGGTTGATAACTACAAAAATAGTTTGACAATGGCCTCTCCTACTCTATCTTCTAATGAGAACTAGAAACTCATCAATGCTACCCGCGAAAGGTTGATCCTTTAACCGGTTAGCTTGTTCTTCGCTGTGTATACGTCCTAGTGTCATGGTAGGGGCAAGGTGGGAGAGAGAGAAAAGAGTAAGAGAGGTTGATTGCCCTCTAGGCCGTAAGAATTCATGATGGCTAAAGGGGAAGACTGAACATCGACAACCGAGGCATGGGGGCAACATTAAAAGACTTCCGATGATGTTGACCTAGGAACAACATAACACAGGTAGTTGTGAAATGCAGTGGATAGATCAAGCAATGGGTGGGATGCAAGCAATTCCTCATATATGCAAATCAATAAATGAAGGTGAAGATTCAGCTACCTCGAATGGTGAAGATTCTACCTAAGAAATTCCTCATATTATGCAAATCCAAAATTCCTCAGGCAAATATTATGCAAATCCGAAGATTCAATGAATGAAGGTGAAGATTCAACAATTCCTCATATTATGCAAATCCGAAATGAAGGTGAAGATTCTACCTCGAATGGTGAGTGTGTTGCTTGATCTTGCCAGGGGTTGGGGTCAACGCAGAAGCCTGCGTGGGATTGAATGCACAAACGACTTGCCCTCTTTTTTTTTTAAGTATAATGCCCATTGTCATTGAAATTTTGACGAATGCGGACACTTTTTTGAAAAAAAACCAAATTTCATTGCTAATGCCTTCTCCGTCAAAACCAAATGTGAAATTACCGTCGGAATTCTAACGAATTAGGGCATTTCTTAAAAAAAAATCAAATTTGGTCACAATACACCTTCTCCGTCAGAATTCTAGACCAAATGTATTAGTGTATCCATGTGTATGCTTTGTGTTTTCCATGTGTATGGTCTATATTTTTAATTCATATTGGTAGATGACTTAGTTTGAAAAAATTAAAATTGACATTGCTTGAGGACAAGCAAATTTGGGAAGGACGGACTGTAATGTCCCTACTTTGAAATATAATAATAATAATAATAATAATAATAATAATAATAATAATAATAATACAAAACAAGTTTCTACTTTAACATGTGAAGATAATCATAAGACATCTTACAAGTCTGCTACAAATGATGACCGCCTTAATATTCACAACCCTCAAATGCTTGCAATATGGTGAGTTAATGTTGATTGCTAGCCTGCCACTTCAAAAAAGGCTATTTTGCAATATATTTTTAAATATGCATCCAAATCAGAAGAAAAAATAAATTGAAAGCTATATTGACATGTTAAAAAGAATAACAAATGCAAGTGACCCCGATGATAGAGCTTTATTGGTATATCAAAAATTCATGATGGGTATAATTGCTAATCGTGACATTGGAGCATAAGAGACACGTCACATGTTGCAAAAATTGCCTCCGGTCATTTGTTTACTTGAATGCAGGCAGAAAAATCTTGCAACGCATAACAAAATTAGACAGTGAAGATGACTAGGCATCTAATTATATCTAGTCTTATATGGAATACCTTGTTGAATTGGACAAAATGTTTCTTATACAATCAATGCAAATGTACTCATATAGCCATCAATTAAAAAAAGAGAACTAGCTAAGGAGGAAAAAAAAAACAATTGTTAATGTTCATTGTCGCTTTATAGAACCTCCAAATGAAGACAATTAAATTTTTGAAACATTTTGTTGGAGTGAACTCCTCCTCTACAAACCTTTCCACAATATATCAAATGGCATAGGAATCACAACTTAACAAATAATAATAAATTGGAGGTTGCTAAAAGAAATGAATTATAGTCCTTGGCACAAAGTACCACGTTGCCTAGCCTGGCTGCGGTCCAGATTAAGCAGGGATTTCATTTCACATGCGAACTCGCTCTCACCATAACTAGTAATGATATCTTTTGATTGGCACACCAGGTTGGCTGCCCAATCAACGTAGAAATTGGCTTCCCTATACACGTGTAAAAACACACATTTCAAATTCCTCACTAATTTTCTTAGTCGCTTTAATAGCATTGCTAATTGACCAAGAAGGCGGGAATTTCATATTTAAACAGTTGATTATGTTCAATGAATCTCCTTCACACCAGACTCTAGTGCATTTGGCTTCCTTAGCAAGGATCGTCCCATGGTAAGCCGCCATAGCTTCAACTACATGGTTTGTCTAATTTCCTATAGGAATGCTTTTTATGATTTTGCATTTTCCCCATTCGTCCCTAAGGACCACCCCACATCCAGCAACTCCCAGGTTACCCTTTGAAGCACCATCAAAGTTAATTTTCATCCAACCATTGGGTGGGCTAACCCATATCATGCCCTCTCTAGGATTGATCTGAAAGTGCTCTTGACCCTTTAATCTCCACTTGTTGTAGATAAATTGATCATCCTTGTCTTGAGGATTATCAATGCCTCCTATGATATTCATATTTTCCACTATATTTCTTTTTATTTTCTCAAACACAATTTTAGCCTTAGAAACCTTCTCTCTAAAAACTCTCTCGTTTCTCTCTTTCCATATACCCCAACACATATGAGGTAAGGAAAGTTCCACAATAAAGTAGTAGACTTATTCCTTGAAGGATGATGTCAAGAGTTGAAAACCTCCTGAATCGACTCTGGGAATCCCCAACTGATTTTGAAGTGTTCCAGACATCTTCCCCAAACATCAATAGAGAAAGGGCAATGAAAGAGAATATGATTGATGGTCTCCTAATTCTACTTGCACATAGTACAAACACTAGGCATACTCATACCTCTTTTTCTGATATTCTCAATAGTTAGAATTTTATCTTGAAGGGTTGTCCAAAAAAAATGTTAATCTTAGGGATGAGGCCTTTCACCCAGGCCTTAGCCCATTATGGACTTTCCATGTTAGAATACTGATGATGATAAAGAGAAGCCACAGTGAATGTACCACTTTCTATGAGTTTCCAAATTAATTGGTCTTCATCTTCAACCATTACCATAGAGTTCATGATTTTGTTCAGACTTCCCAAGGACTGATCCACTTGAGATAAATCCTTCCACTGTCCATCTTCCCAGTAATCACCCACCATAGATCTAAATCTTTCCTTGCACTGGTTTTGAAATCTGCTCCACTCGGGATTTTTAGTCAAAGGGGACTCAAGCAGCCATGAATCATCCCAAAATTGGATAAGATTCCCTTTTCCCCATCTTCCATTTTGCACCTCTAACAATCAAATCTCTTGTTCTAGAAACATTTTTCCAAATATTGGAGCCAATTGGAATATTTTCCGCTTTAAGGAAGCTTAGAAGAGTTGGACATTGCCTTTTATACTTGTCCCATATCAGTTTCCATTCTCCCTGATTTTTATACCCTCTCCAAATCTGCTTGGCCATAAGGTAATCATTCATGTCTCTTATTCTTTTAAGACCTAGTCCTCCCTTTCTTATTGGCTTGCATACTTTATCCCAAGCAATTAGATTCATTCTCTTCTTCTCCTCAACCCCTGTCCACAAAAAAGTTCTTTGGATCTTTTCAATAGCCTCTGCATACTTTGCAGGAATTTTAAAGAGACTAATCGCATAAAGAGGGATACTTTGAAGAGTAGAATTCAGCAGCTGAACCTTAGCAGCTTGGCTAAGAAGAGAACCCTTCCGGCCAGTTAGATTCTTATGGAATTTATCCACCAAAGCTCCACAGAAAGTGTCAGGTGGATCATGGCATAAGGGAAGCCCTAAGTAGGAAGCAGGAAGACTCCCTAATTGACAACCCAGGATATTGCTTATTTTAATCCTCCTTCTCTCCAGGGTGTTGATAAAATAAACAAAACTTTTAGACCAATTAATAAGTTGTCCAGTAGCTAAACCATAACTGTCCAGAGCATTCTTTAAACTTCTAGAGTCCTGCACCGTAGCTTTCCCCATTATTATAGAATCATCAACAAACTGCTGATGGGAACAGACTTGATCCGCTGAAGATGGATTCAAACCACGAAACTTCCTCTTCTCAACCAGCTTTCCAATACATCTCCCCAGACACCCCACCATGATAATAAAGATAACTAGGGAAAGAGGATCTCCCTGCCTGAGTCCTCTAGAGGCTTTAAAGAAAGGGGAAGGAGATCCATTCATTAAAATAGAGAAAGAAGCCGAAGAAACTTATTGTCTGATAGTCTTGGAATAGTTATCCAAAATGGTGGTTCATGGTTTCCTAGCTCTTATAATCTTAACCATAAACTCTTTATAAAAATGAGAGAAAGAAATATTAAATATTTGAATGCCAATTTGTCAATTGTTTGCCTCATCTTATTTAAACATTAAACATCTATGCCACACATATAATAAAATGTGTCACCCTATATTTTCCTTTATGATTTACTATGCTAGGCTAAAAAGAGGAACTTGTGGCTCTCGAGAAATGTTGGTAGCCCTCACTAGCATGGTAGAAAGTGGTTTTATTGTTCTCATCATTACCAAACAATATTTGGATCTATGTCATATTTAAGTGACAACTAGTCACATGCCCTAACACCTTATAACTCAATGCCACAGAGAAAATAAAAATTGCATAGCTTACTACCACCTATTGTTGTAGATTTCTTTCATTTTATTAGAAATTATTTTAAAGGGACTTCTTATCAAGGGGGCACTCTCGTCATCCCCACATCTATACTCTAATTCTCACATTCAACTACCATTTTTAGATCCTAAACCACCTCATCATTACTCATGTTGTGAGAACTCATAATGAATACTTTAAATGGTTGATTAATGAAAACAATTGGATTCTTCGTGTACCTCTTTATTTTTCTCTTCCTCTTGATCTTTAGTACAATGGAAAAGTGTTAATGATGAAATCGATTGAAATGATGAATATTTATATAGTTTCTTTGATATTTTTAGTTGTGGGTGTGGCACATTAACATTTTTTAGTCAAGGTAAATGAATCGAATATTAAAAAGTTGCCTTTTTTTTTTCAAAAATGGTCATTTTCATGTCTAGGTTGTAGGGAGTCAAAAGGCTTCACAAAGATCCCCATGTCATCCCTATATTCATTGGCATCGCCTCAACATCCCAAGAATGGGAGACAACTTGAAAACAACCCTTGTACGAGGGAATGTCCCAAAACAATCCCCTCTTATCGTGATTGTGGGTTGGTAATGGAGAGACATCTCCTATGCATCCCCACACCTTAAAGACACTATCATTTTGAGAAAATAATATTTTTTAGTTGAGGAAGCTTCCTCATGGAACAATATTACAATGTCAATGCCAAATTTCATTTTCGTAAAATAATGGTTGTACTTCAAAAGTAGTTTATTTAGTCTATACTTCATTAGGACAAACAAAATTATATCAAGCCATGTTGTTTTGCACTATTTGAAAAGCCTTTTAATAAAATAAAGGTTTAGCTAATTCAGCCATTTCTAGTAGGCATTGGTAATGTTTGTCTATAGTTCTCCTATTTTCCTAAAACATAATATAGAGATGATGAACTACTAGTAGCAGTGGGTGATTTATTTAGGATGAATATCCTTATCACCCACCCAAAGGAATTCACAAACAAAACAAATAGCTTCTATATATTTTTAATTGGTTTAATTTATATTTTTGTCTTTCATATTTTATCATTACTAATCAATATTGCAAACTTATAATAGTTTGTGGCAAACTTCAAGGAAACTTTTCTATACCAAGTTAGAGATGTGTACTTTTCTATCTCAAATAGGAGGACAACTTAGGTTGTAAAAAAAATTGTACTATAGCTTCTCATAATGTATGTTAATCAACATTGATGAGCTTGGGTTGAGAGCATTAGTAACAATGAGATGCAATTCAAAGCTTTTAGATTGCTAACCATCACCCTTCAAATGTTAGAAAACTTGATGGTTAAGGAATGAAAGAAAAGATAAATATAAAATTGTTACAAAAATTCTTCCAATCCTTAAGGACTTATGATGGTCCTCTCAAATATTCCCCTTTCATATTGTAGTCTTCAATTTAAAATTATTATATTTCCTAGAAAAAAGATCAAATATAGTTGTATGACTATTAAACTTGACTAGTGTGGACCTAAAATTGAAATTTTAATCATAACCATTACACAAATACAAACCAAAATATATAACTGAAATAAAAATTAGCAAATATATTTCTTTATAAGAGTAATTATAAAGACAACAAAAATAAAAGATGGTCTACTATCACCAATACATCATAGATCAACCCAAGCACTTCAATTATCCACCCTCATGTGGAGAAGCAATCAATTCTCCTCTTACAAATATAGGAGAAATATTGTTTATTCCAAAAGACCTAAATTGAGAAATTATTATATACCTCTTATAATTGGAAGGGTAGGGCATAGAAGAGGAATTTTATTGGTATTTATCCTCTCTCATAAAATAATCACCCTCAATATATGAATAATTGATTCATCCTCTACTATTTTAGCTAATGTTGTGCAATAGGCCCTATGAATGTATGAAAATGTGAATCTAACACTAGTACATTCAGGGCTGATTTCCGACGGCCTATCGTCAGAATTTCAACTACTATTCGTCGTACTGCCGACAAATGATACCATCAAAAACTCGTCATCGAACATTCGGGTGATGCCATTTAACGTCGGAATTTCGATGACATCCTAAACTCTTCTGACGACATCCATGTTCACTCCTCCAGCCAAAAATGTCGACAGATGGACGTCAGAATTCCAACGACATCCATGATCGCTCCTTCGGCCAAAGATGTTGTCAGATGGACGTCGGAATTCCGACGCTCACCACAAATATACATCGACTACGACTATGAATATCGTCTGACAAGAAAGTGTCATCAGACATACATCATACCCGTTGGATGTTTCTTCAATTAGCGTCAGAATTCCGACGATGATGTTGTTGATCCGACGGTTTCACTATCGGTGCAAAGTTGTGTTGCCGTCGGACTTCCGACGAAGATTTATTTTTAAAAAAATGAAAAATATGCATGCCAATTACAATGGTGCTTGTTGGTTTTCTTTTAGAATGTGGGGTATGATTCAGACCTTGACCTCGGTTTTGATACCTCGGGTATTGGAGGCTATTAAGCCTATTGGATGGGGTCTTCAACCTGTCTTCAACCTGCCCATTCCCAAACAACTCACCTTCTGTTGTTCTTGGTAGAAGTTGATGTTTGGGCACGATTTGAGTTATAAAAAATTGTGAAGTCTTGAAACAAGACAATTTTCCCGTATTAGAGATGGTGTGAGTCAGGTTGTCATGGTGGGTACATGATAGAAGCTTGCACGTGAGAGTTAGAGTTGAAATAGTTTTCTATGTAAGGGTGGGAAAGTGTTGCATTTTGGTTCTAAGGGGAGATGGATCTAACTTCGTATGACAAATTAGGATACACAACCATGGTGAAAAGCTTGAAGAATCTATTCATGTTCTGATCAACCTTGGGTTTTAAGGACTTCTATAATTTCATTAAATGTTTGTCATTGACAAAGTTGCCTAAGTTACCTTTGGTCAAGTCATGGTGTTGGAGTTCTTGGACAAGAGTGTTCACTAAAGCTTATAGTTCAATTATGCAATGAAATTTAAGAAGATCAAACCATTCTAAGAGGATCCTCCAATATCCATGGCCATGATGTAGTGAGCTAATGATTCATTTTGTAAGGTTTGTAGCATTTTGTAGATTGTGTAATTGATCTCCCATTATCTATTAGGGAGTAGGAGACACTGATTAGGTGACTCCATTGATTTGTTTAGGTCGATTTGACATTTTTTAATTATATGATTTGGGTTTGCATATGAATAATTTGAGTATTGATTAAGGCGCATGTCGGCCAAAGATGTTGCTAGATGGACGTCGGAATTCCGACGCTCACCACAAATATACATCGACTACGACTATGAATATCGTCTGACAAGAAAGTGTCATCAGACATACATCATACCCGTTGGATGTTTCTTCAATTAGCGTCAGAATTCCGACGATGATGTTGTTGATCCGACGGTTTCACTATCGGTGCAAAGTTGTGTTGTCGTCGGACTTCCGACGAAGATTTATTTTAAAAAAAATGAAAAATATGCATGCCAATTACAATGGTGCTTGTTGGTTTTCTTTTAGAATGTGGGGTATGATTCAGACCTTGACCTCGGTTTTGATACCTCGGGTATTGGAGGCTATTAAGCCTATTGGATGGGGTCTTCAACCTGTCTTCAACCTGCCCATTCCCAAACAACTCACCTTCTGTTGTTCTTGGTACAAGTTGATGTTTGGGCACGATTTGAGTTATAAAAAATTGTGAAGTCTTGAAACAAGACAATTTTCCCGTATTAGAGATGGTGTGAGTTAGGTTGTCATGGTGGGTACATGATAGAAGCTTGCGCGTGAGAGTTAGAGTTGAAATAGTTTTCTATGTAAGGGTGGGAAAGTGTTGCATTTTGGTTCTAAGGGGAGATGGATCTAACTTCGTATGACAAATTAGGATACACAACCATGGTGAAAAGCTTGAAGAATCTATTCATGTTCTGATCAACCTTGGGTGTTAAGGACTTCTATAATTTCATTAAATGTTTGTCATTGACAAAGTTACCTAAGTTACCTTTGGTCAAGTCATGGTGTTGGAGTTCTTGGACAAGAGTGTTCACCAAAGCTTATAGTTCAATTATGCAATGAAATTTAAGAAGATCAAACCATTCTAAGAGGATCCTCCAATATCCATGGCCATGATGTAGTGAGCTAATGATTCATTTTGTAAGGTTTGTAGCATTTTGTAGATTGTGTAATTGATCTCCCATTATCTATTAGGGAGTAGGAGACACTGATTAGGTGACTCCATTGATTTGTTTAGGTCAATTTGACATTTTTTAATTATATGATTTGGGTTTGCATATGAATAATTTGAGTATTGATTAAGGCGCATGTTGGCCGTGAATTGTGAATGTGAGGGTCATAATTCCCAATTGTATAACACAAGTAGTGAAAATATAAAAACATCTTAACAACCCAAATAGTTATGAGAGTTGAACTTTAGGCTAGACTTATTTGTAAAGTCGATAGTGAATTCAAATGATAAAAAAAATACAAGGAATTCTTGTTATCTTTCATGCTAGGGCAACAAAAGATCATGTACAATATATAAATAATTAGTTGTATATATATTTTAACTTTACTCCAATCCAATAACAAAATATCCTTGTGATTGACCAAGCAAAGTGATCTAAACCTTAGAAACTAATAAACTTATCCTGATGTTTGCCAAAAATAGTGATTCAAAACCTTAAAATATTAATCTTTCCTTGATGATTTCCAAAGAAAAGTGATACCGAACACTAGAAATAAATAAAAGTATATGCATTTTATTTATAAAGTCTACAATTATTAACTAAAGAAATATGCATATATAGTGCATGGCATCTTTCAAAAGGAATTTAAAGCGTTCACCGAAGGAGGAGAGGAAAGTTAGATGTACGAGTGCTATTAAGTTTAGAGAAATATCATTTTGGAGGAGATGTAATTCTAATATTGTGGTTTGGAATTCTCTATTCAGTAACATTCATTTGGCTTTTGTGTGTGTGATATGCTTGTGTTATAAATCTCCGAATTACAAAATGGATACCTACAGTCTAACCTTAGATATAGAAATGTTGTGCACAATGAATGACGATAATAAGGAAAAGAAATACCTGAAGTTTTGCCTCAAACCCAGCAAAGCCAGATTGATCAATATTCTCAGATCCAGCCATGTCTACTAGCATCAATCTCCCTCCCATGACAGGTATATCCAAAGTTATCAAATAAGCATGATAATGGAAGATAGAAAATAATGAATCGTAGGAAGATCTACTAGAATAAAACAAAATTAAAATAGTAAACATTATATTAAAAATAATTGCCCACCTCGAGAGTGTTTTATTTTTCAAGAGTTGCTCAAGTCCAACAATTTCAGACTCATTTCTTTGACTTTCCACTAGGCTGACTTCTCCCTCTTTATCAATCAAATTTGTTAGCACAACATTTTGCAGACATATAACAATTTATCAAACCAATTAAGAATGAAATATAACGAAAAACAAACTCAGAAAATATAATTTCACTGCAAGCCATTCCAGTACTCCAACCAATAGTATTGTAATTGACAACTCATCTAATGTTGAAGTGTTGCAGCTGTATGGGATGTTACTCTAAAAGTTGAACATCAGAGTTGATTAGATTACATAATTGAATAAGACCTTCCAGTTGAATAAGACATTAATTTACACAAGCTCCAATATTAGAATTTATTGCATTACAAAGTTGAATAAGACCCTCCAGCTTCCAAAAGTGCAAACAGTCAACTATACATGATGTTGTCCAATTATTGGATTCAATATTTTAAGTGAGTTGGGGAGCTATGCCAACACAAGTTGAAAACCAACCTCAACAAATGAAATTTTGGCACCATACAATTTTAGTTACATTATCAACCACTCTCCCATTCAAGTTGATGTTGAAAAAATCAAGGTGATCATGATACCTAGCATACCCATGCAAACTCAAATAATTGCACAGCAACATGAGTATGCATTAGGGAGGACCATACATCCATGAAGTAATCATGTTGAAAGCACAACAACATGAGTCAACCCCATAAAGGATGAAGTAATTACATAAACTATGAAATATACCTTTGACACATATGGTGCGCAAGACACATAAATACACATAAGATATTGATCAAACGTAAATCTTGGATCATGCCAATAAAGAAGTACATATAAATACATGAATATATTTAAGGCATGATTTGAATAAGGATCATACATGTGAATATATGTATCTTATAAAGCATGGGATGTGTTGGTTCCCAAAACCACAGATTGGAAATCACAGAGTATTTCCACTTCTAATGATCTCTCAATCAATCTTGGCCAACAAACAGGAATGGTCGCAGACCAAATTCCCCTGCACTTCAGGCTTCGCTCAACCTACGCAGGTAAACCTTATCACCCAATCCACTCTATTGGTGTGAAACTTTTCTTTAGAGAATTCAGAAAACCTTATAGCTCCAAGATGGAAATTGTTCTTGAACCCGATTTTATTATTTGAAAAATATAACTGTTACTTGTAAATGAATGTTTATAAAATGATAATTGTATGATTTAGAAATATATTTCCTTAATGAAGCTCACTCTGAAAATACTTGATTCAAATATATAAAATCAACAAAAGACAAGTACCTTAATTCCTTACTGATTTCATACCATTTCGAATAAGAGATTCTATGTATAACCTTAAAGACATTTTTAATAACTTGTTAATGAAACAAGATCATCATTTCAAAGGATTCTATATGAGATGTAATTAAAATATAGCATCCAGTTAGTCTTACTAAATTTAACCTTGTTGTGAAAGACCAATAAGACGATTTGAAGTTTGTCAATCAATCCTCCAAACTGATATTCAAACTGAAAATCAATCTCAATCACAACAACATAAGACTACACAATGAAACAGTCTAGGTAAATAGATTTATCTAAGGAACTAATCAATTCAATTGAAAGATAGATACCATAATGAAATAAAAACACTTATATATTTATATTGAAAATATAATACTTAAACGAGTTGATTTCAGCATGTATCGTCCACTAACTTGATACTTCCAGACAACGAGTTCATAAGAAAAGCATGAAAGATTGTCTTGATAAAAACTATAAAGAACTTATGTCATATGTTTATCCTAAAAGATCCTCTATATATAGATGCGGATTCAGTTTGAAGATGAAAGGGCATACCCTTTCATTAAAATCAAAACTAACAAAAAACTAACTAGAAACTAACTGCCTAAAAACTATCCTAACAGACAAAAACTAACTTAAATACTGGACACATTACGTAGAAGCACTTGAAAACAACAGTTTGCAATGTTTGAAAATAATTTTAATCTCCAAGGACCCCACCACATTTCTAAATATGCTTCAAGTATTCTTCTGATTTATAGGTGTTTGCATCATGGATCAGGTCTCTAACAATGATCTCCCATGTGATGAACTTTTCCATCTGTTGCATAGTCCTTCTCAATTACAATCCATTAGAATGAGAAACGTCAAGAGAAGCACTGAGAAGGGTCTGACATTCTACGAGCCACTTGTCTTTATCCTTGATTTCTCCATTCTGATCTGTCAACTCTACAAAACCATACCGCATTATTTCTTTACATTCATCAAATTCACTCTTCAATTCTTCTCCAAACCTTTCATGTGCATCTATAAGACCCTTTATTTCTTCAATTAGTTTTTTATTAGTACCTACCATCCTCTTATCATGTTGCAATGTTCCCAACCTGTTGTAGATCCGATGATGGGACAAGGCAGTGTCCATGTTCTTATGATATACAGTCCAAAATTCTCCCAAAGGTATCAACAATTTATTAAATATGTTTGTTAGAAATATAGAGGAAGTGTTTGATCTACACTTTGAATTTGCCTTTGGATCCTCTTATTTTCTTGTAATAAATATTCATATTTCTTTTTGATTTGGGATCCATCATGAGTCATTGGCAGTGGTTGACGTCCTCCTCCTAGCAATCCCTCATACAAACCTTTATATTGATCTCTCTCTTTTACCACCTTGATTAATTGTGCTTTATTAAACCGTGAAAGATCAATACCCATATCTGTTGTTATGTTATAACAGGGTCCACTTCACCTACCTTCAATTTCATCATGTGCCCAAAGGCCTTATCCACATCAATGATTTTTTGTCTTTTGTTAGTAGGGTAAAGAACCCATAACCATAGAGCTTCCTCGTCTTCATCAAATCTTGGATATCTAATTTGAACTCTTTATTTTCTTATTTCAACATATTGTCAAAAATGAAAGATGCACTTAAGTCCCATCCTGGGAAAACAATAACACCGGCTTCAATTAAAAGTTGTCTCCCTCTATGAGGGGTCATAGTTGTGACCTCTGCATCAATCTCTTCCTTAAGTGTTCTCAATAACTCTGCTTCATTTTTAGGGGTAATATTAGGGATAGAGTCCCTTAACTTCTTTCCTTTGAAATGATAAAGAAAAGATTTAAATTCCTTAGAATGAACAAATACATCATCTGAAACAAAAGCCGAATAGGCATCATACCGAGCATCACTGTGAATACTTAACCTAGTGATAACTTGTTCCTGCAAGTCTGGTTCCTCAACAATATCAGGTGCCTGCTGTCTGGATATGGTTTCAATATCCTCTGATTCTTCTTCACCTTCCGCTTCTTCTCCTTCCATTTCTTGTAATCTCAGCCTCTTCTTTTCCAGGTCTTTATTCAAATTATCAATAACTAGTTGGGCTTCTTCCTCTTCCATATTTTGAAACAAGTCCTCTGATTCAACAGGAATGTGCACATAATCTCCCAGGCTCTGTCCTTTCTTGCACATACGTATGTATCCTTCGGGGTCATAATTAGCTCTAGCGATAAATTTGAACAGATTGTATTCTTCAATTAGCTTTCTATCAATGGCCTCATAGGCCCTGGTTGATACAATAGTAAAATATCCGAAACTAAGGGTTCTAGGTAGAAAAAATTGTTTGTGCATGCTTCCAAAATGTTTATCATTTGATACACTTAACTGCCTCACAATTTCTAAATAGGCAATTCTGTCTAGTACAAGTTTTGGCAATAGTTAAGGGTGTCCTTCAAAGCCATACATCCTAAAACAAGTGAAGTCCTTATGCACTAGCCAATCACCCCAATTGTGGTTCACCAAACCCCTATCATCAAAGGTAGCAGGTCTTAAGAATTTCTTAATTTCAAGTGAAATTGATCCCCCACATGGGACACCAAAAAGTTGATATAACAGTTTTACAATCCATTCCTCAAACTTAATTTAATTTGATCTTCCATACCATGAGTCCCATACCGATGTCCACATCTATATAGGTTGTTGTTTTCCTTCCCTATCTACTGTGTTCAATCGTAGACTCAATGGCCACATGCCCTGATGTCTTCCATAAAACAAAATTATGTGCATCAATAATGAATAAAACTGAAATGTGTGTTCCTTATTGTCCTTGAGGTCCAAGAAGCCCTCGTGTAGTTTCTCAGCAAGGCATGCAGCATAATTAAAGAGCCTTGGTTCATACATTTGTATATTAGCCGCTAATACTTGAGGCCCAATGTTGGCCACATCCGGAACTTCAACACCCCCCACTTGTCCACATGACATGTAAGTATACTGCAAGTAATCCCTGAATATGTCCATGCTAAAAGGGGGACCATCCTCATCAGTCAAAACACCCTTCTCAGCCTTATGAAAGGCGAGATTCCACCCTTTATAAGTAGTGTCCATTTTCACAAATTATTCTTCCAGTTTCCCAAAAGATAAGGGCGCATCAGGATTAAAGGCAAGTTTAAAAACTTTGTCTATGGTGCCTCTGTTAAACCTGATAAATACATCATCATTTGGAATCTGTATGCACCTCTTTACAGAATCATAATTCCTAACCAAAGTTTACAACAGTCTAATATTTACAAACACATTTGGAACAACCAGCTTGCCTAAATTCGTCATCCACGGGTTACAAATTGGACCTTCCCTATTTTGTCTCTAGAAATGAAACAGGAAAAGTTCGTAACCCCTTACCTTAGTCCACACATCTCCGACCCTCTTAATTTTGTCCTCCAGTTGATCTCTAATAGGCAAATGTTGTTTTGATCTTCTGGATTTCGGCCCTAGTGCTTGGATTTGGTCGATCATGTCTTGGTTCAATCTCCGTGCAGGAGGAGTCTCTAATTTTTTTGGTTTCTTTGATGTGGACTCGAAACCTTTAGCAATTCTCTTTTTACCTGAAGAACTCGAGGACTCCATTTCTACAATTGTGTAGGTTTCTTAGCCCTAGTTCTTCAATTATGTTATCTGCTTGAAGAAGATACATTGTGTGAAGAGTTATGAACATAGATTCTCTATTCATGTGCTTTTATTTCACGAGTGAGTTCTCAATTAGCCTCGTGTGAGCCACCAATTCAATTGAGAGCATTAAATATAGGTCGCTTCTAGTTTCATTTTGAATTAACTTTGCAACGACTTATCGGTATTACTTTTTCGATGAAATATTTCCTTGGCACCACAAAAACATTTTGTTTTGAGTTATTTTATTTGCATGTGTTTTACCGATGTTTCCATCAGGTATCGGTATAGCTTGTCAAGCCACATCCTGATTACTAGGTTACCTCGATGGCTTGTAACTGTTTGTTGATAGTGTTTTATTATGAACATATCAGTGTATGTCTTCCCGATAGACCCATCAGGTATCGAGATAGCTTATTTCCTTCTACTCTGATAAGTCATGTCTTCCCGATGGCTTTGCTAATAAGCTTTCTTCAAGGTAAGTTACACCGATGGACAAATAAACCTTTTGCTATAACAAAACATACTTATCTTAATGAAATATCATTTCTTACAGTGTTATATATAAACAAAAACCTCTTAAAAGCTTAACATCGGAAATATCACATAGATCCTTCTCTTCCCAATCAAATTTGTCGAGATGAAAACCTAATCATACAATGAGGAAATGGTGAAGGAGCACCCTTTAAATCTCTCCCTCCTCCTTGTTTTGTTGATGTTATGCTTCTTTAGAAGCCATTGTACATAAAATAATGAGCCATGTGCTTATAGGTCCTAGTTAGGGTCCTAGTGGAGATCTTAGGGGTCATGAGTCAAGATTGTCATTTTCTTCAAGATGGAAGGTATTTGTGTCCTAGAGGTGTTTAGGGGTCCTTCATATCATGGTGGTGTCCCTAGGTTGGCCCATTGTGGGTCTAGGAATCATGAAGGGCAACATTGGGAAAGTTGTTCAAAAGTTGCAAAAGTTGCATGACAACTTTTAAAGGTTGTCAAGCAACTTTTCCACCATGTTGTCAAGATCTTTAGGTTAGCGTGGAAAACCCTAGTTTGGGCACACAGAATGAGGTATAGGTAGTATAAGTAATTGCAAACCCTAAAACAATGGGTTGGATGGTCAGACATTGTACGACCTAGCAGAAAGATCAGACT
Organism: Cryptomeria japonica; assembly: GCF_030272615.1. Taxonomy (NCBI): domain Eukaryota; kingdom Viridiplantae; phylum Streptophyta; class Pinopsida; order Cupressales; family Cupressaceae; genus Cryptomeria; species Cryptomeria japonica. Next base: position 19,185,143 of record NC_081415.1, on the reverse strand, counting down.
GAGACTGTAAAACTGTTACCAGTCAGTTTGAATGAAGAAAACAAGCAAGTTAACAGATTGAGAAACATCTAAATCTACGTGGAATGCCTGACATGGTGTAATTAATTTCATTTCAAGCAATTATTTTAGGTTTTTACTTTCATATTGTGTGTGTTTGTAAATAGTTTGTGAATTGCAGTCTTACTATCCAGGTTTGGATAGGATTGTGTAAATGAAGTCCTAACTCCATTCCCCATTGTGGAACCACCATGAAACCATGGGGAATGGATGTGAAGACCCTGTACTATAGTCCCAAGCAAGCAGGGCCCTTCAAAATGTAGGAAGGCCAAGAAAAGACCTAGTCCTAGGCAAGACTAGACAGTGCCCGATTAGGAGAGGTTAGATTACATATTTCTTGGAGAGCAAGGTTGGATAGAGGAGAGTACATCCTTTGGAGGAAGTGTTGAGGAGTGTTTGAAGCTTCATTGGTGTGAAGGAGGAGTCTCCACCAATCCAAACAGGGTAGCTAAAACTCAAAACACTCACTGTGACCCAGGCAGGCCCTAGAAACCCCCACAAAACCCTTGAAAAACCCCAAAATTCACTCTAGGCACTGTACGGCCACTTGGAGGCCCAAAACCTAGAAAATCCTTAAGCCCTTTACAATTGAATGGCAATCCATTTTGGGAGTTAGGGTTGTTTGTGCATCATTTGTGAGAGGGAGCCCTAGAAGACCGGTTAGAAGGCCTAATTGTAGCCCTATTTGAGGGCAAAAACACAAATTTATGAAATCGATAAGGGGTTAGAGTCTTGAAACCTCTTGGGGGCTCATGAATGGGTGGATAGACCATGAAATAGACCTGAAAAAACCTTGCTAAGACCTTGGAAGGTGTGGAACAAGAATAGCCCTTATTAGCATTGATGAAAATATCCAATTGCTTTGGTGGTTGATCCTTAGCATTGATATGTGATTGAGCATATTTTTCTGCATAAGACTTCCATAATGGTCTGCGAAGATGAGTATCATATGCTTGACCATGTGTGTATGGGACTTCTAGTTTTTGAAACAAAGATGATGGTGATTCAGGTACAAGATGTGGTCCTCTATTGCCTCCACTATTAGGCCTCCTTTGATCCATGTTGGAGTGAGTTTGTTGCAAAGGTCGATTTTCCATTATTTGAGACATGTCGAAATCATGAGGGATCTTGGCTCCACTTTGTGCCATCACTTGTAGAAAGTATTGTCTATCTCTCCTCATTATTTCCTCAACCAATCAATTAAAATGAGGATTCATAATGGTGTCTTCCACTTCTACTGAATGTACGGAGAAGTTGTCCATATTGTCATTGTGTGTATCATTGTTGTTTGTAGTGTCCATGTTCTCAACATTTGGAATGTTTCTATAGGCATCCATATCAGGTAATGTAGTATGATCAGAATTGAAAAATATATCATTGTCATATTCATAGGAACTCATGTTTGCGGACTCTTGAGCCTCTTTAGCTTCTCTCCTACATTTTTGGAAATGGGTTTCAACCATGAACTAGGTATTGACCAAGATGTGTGAGACTAGATGAAAATGGAAAAGAGTATGGAAGACCAAGAGTTGGATGGAATGTAAATGAATCTGAGGTGTACTTGCAATGTCCAAAATGTAAGATCAAGTATGTATGTAGTAGAGTAGGTGTGGCTTCCAAAGAGATGATAGTTTCTCTTTATGAGGTAAGTTGACCTTGACTCTAAGTAAGACCAAATGAGACCCAAAGGTGATAGACCTTGATGAGGGACCACTTAGCAAAATGTTGTTGTATGTAATGTGTTGACAAAGCAAGATAAGGACAAGCAAGTGACCTTTTGACTCAAGTTTAGACAAATATGAATGTAATGTAAGGTGTAAAGCAATGATGGACTTCGTGAGACCCAAAGATAGGTTGAATGTTAGATGAAACCCTAAAGAGATAGCTTAGGAAGCTCAAGAATTCTGAAACTGATTGCTCTTGTTTATTGGACTATAAATTTTTCCAATTTGTGAAGTTGTTGTTGTGACCAAATCTGAATTTTTTGACTTTTTTTTCGTGACAAGAGGACACAATGTTAATGAAGACTCAATGTTTGCAAGTGTTGAGACTCAAAATGACTCAAACAAAAGTGTGTTGTTTGATGCAAAAATGTTTTGCATACACTTGAAGACACAAAAGACACAATGTTTCAGTGTTTGGTCTTGAATGTTTGATTGTTCAAAATAAGACAAGCACAATTCTTATGGTTGGTCAGGACAATAGTTGTTGATCCCACATGGAGTTTCCCCCAAGGCTATGCTATTCAGAGCGGATACTTAGATGCTTGACCCCACTGGCTCCACCCTCAGCACTCACTTCTCGGGGCAGCCAAGCATCAGTCCCCACGAAAACTCCCCGCGGTGAACTTTGTATCTCTACTAAGAACCGTATGTGTGTGGGCTGCTACCAGAGGTCCGACCTCCTGCCCCAACAACTAGAAGGATTTTGGCTTCTAAAACAAAAAGGTGCTAGTAAGGGCATCCACTCGTGTGGCCATACATGTGGCACTTTCAGCTCTGTAAATAAAGAAGGCTCCTAGCCGGTAGGGGTTACGCCCTACAACTGATCAAATAAATTTGATCAAACGGGTTTATGGGGAGACATAGTGTCAGTATGAACTAATAAGCACACGTTATCCATAGTTTTCACCATGGATACAATTATTTATAGTGGTTTGGAAGAAGATGGCTTTTCTTTTGCTACCACTTAGGTCATTCTCTCCTCACTAGTAGTCCTAATAACCACACGGGGAGACAGGCCCTCTAAAGATTAAACAAAAAGAGCCTATTGCTCAAGGCACAAAAGACAATGGTTCAATTTTAGTGCACCAATTGAAGTGTTTGATAATCTATGAAAACAAGGCACACAATAAACATCAAAATAAAATCCTTGTCAAGGTCCTGCAACAAAGATATATTAGTAGTTTGGATTGTTTCAAATGATCACCCCTTCCTGCAAGCACACAAGTTAGGTAGATTTTAGATCCAAAATACTTTGTCAAATAGGGGCCTTCAATAATGTGTTTTGTTGACCAATTCAAATATCTGATTCATCATGAAAAAATACCAACTGTAAAATTTCAAGAGTTTTCCAGAAATATAAGAAAATCCAAAAAATTTGCTAATTTGCTCCAAAAATTATTCATATAAAATGCAAAATCGATCCAAAAACTCTAAAATTTTTACTGGAGAGTCCTGATGGTCTTCCGAACCTGCATTAAAAAATTTCTGCAACAAATCCAAGCAGTTTGTGAGATATGAGTAAAATAATGCAAAACCCTAATTTTCAAAGATCTGATTTTTGAGGAATGATTTTGCATCAAATTTAAAATCACAAAGAACAGATCCTATGTATAATTCTGAGAGATTTCCAAAAATGTAAGAAAATCCAAAAAATTCGCTAATTTGCTCTCAAAATTATTTTTTTATGAAAACCCATAAACAATTCATATAAAATGCAAATTTGATCCAAAAAATCTAAATTTTTTACTGAATCCTTCTGATACTTTTCTTGAGCTTTACAAAAAATTTGATGCCAAAATTCAAAGCCGTTTGTGAGATCTAATCAAAATAAGGAAAAACCCTAAGTTTTAAAGATCCAATTTTTAGGGAAATATTTTGCATCAAAATTAAAATCACAAAGAACAGATCTAGGGAAATATTTTGCATCAAAATTAAAATCACAAAGAACAGATCCTATGTATAATTATGAGAGATTTCCAAAAATGTAAGAAAATATGAAAAATTCTCTCATTTTCTCTCAAAATTAAGTTTTTATGAGAAATCATAAAAAATTCATAGAAACCGAAAATGAGCTCCAAAAATTTTGAATTTTGGATTGAGAGCTCCGGATACTTTCTTCAACCTACAAAAACAATTTGGTGCAAAATTTCCAAGCCGTTTGTGAGATATGATCAAATCTCTCCAAGATCTTGATTTTGTGTCCAAAACTCTAGCTGCACAAAGTTATTCTCTAAATTGTTTTACAAAACAGCAATATAGGGTTAGAAAAATCTACAAAAAACAGAGATCTAATAGAAATCTATGTCCCACATGGCGTGCCAAAATGTATATGATGAAAGTGGATTAACAATATTGAAAGACTAAATGAATTCAACCACAAAACCCTAACCTAACAACAACAAAGATCCACCATAACATATGAAGATTACCTAAGACAATGCAAATCAAATGAAATCACAAAGATTATACCATCACATGTCCAATAGGGTTTGGATCTCCATTCTTCCTATCTCCATTGATCTTGCTTGATATATTTGCTCTCAGATTTTATGTGTGCACAAGAGCTCAACAAAGAACAGAAATGTGGTTGCAAGTAGGATCGCATATGAAAGTGCAAAGCGTAGTCGGGGTTGAATGCATAGTGAGTTAGAATGATTGATTAGGATGCATAGATTGATTAGAATGATTGATTAGGGTTGATAATGAAGGAAGCATCTTCTTATATAGAAGACACTATATGATATGGAGGGATAAGATTGAGAGGTGTAAAAGAGGTTGGTTATGATTAGAGGGTAGGTAGAGAAAATAATAAAATAATGAAAGGGGTAGGTAGTGTAGGAATTAAGAGATGAATGACATGTGTCATGGGTAGAAAAGGCTAATGAATTAATTAAATAAATAAAGATTCATTTAATTAATAGAAGAAGTGGGATCAATTAAATAAATAAAATATTTATTTAATTTAGGAAAAGGATAATTTAAATAAATAAATGTATTTATTTAAATGAGAAATAAGGCTAGAAGAGGATAAATGAATTAATTAACTAAATAAATATTTATTTAATTAATAGAAGAATTAGGCTAAAGTAATTAAATAAATAAAAATATTTATTTAATTAGACTAGACAATTTTAGGTGTCTACACCCCCCATAAGAGAGGAAGGAGAAGTCAACTGACCCCCCCTAATGACACATCCCGCACCCCCAAGAGAGCTCACAACTACTGGAAGTTACTCTCGGTGAAAGGTTTGGTGAATATGTCAGCAACCTACTCCGTTGTAGGACAATACTGCAAATCAATGACCTACTCTTGAATCAGCTCTCGGATATAGTGCATATGAATCTCGATGTGTTTGGTCTGCTGGTGCTGGACCGGGTTCTTCGAGATTGCAATAGCACTCTAATTGTCACAATGTAGAACTGTTGGTCGTGGAGTGGTGAACCCAAACTCTATGAGAATCTGTTGGAGCCAAATGGTCTCAGTCGTTGCGTTAACAATGCCTCGATACTCAGCCTCAGTCGAAGAGAGAGCAACATCATGTTGCTTCTTGCTCTGCCAACAAATGGGGCCTGAACCAAAGTTAAATCTGTAACCTGAAGTAGACTTACGATCATCAAGATTGCCAGCCCAATCGGAGTCTGTTTAACCAACCAAGCTAGTCTTGTGCCCACTGCATAGTGAATCCCATAGTGATGTGTACCCTGGTTGTAATGAAGGATGTGTTTGGCAGCTTTCCAATGAAGTTCATGTGGTTCCTGCATGAAACAGAAAACCATGCTAACTGCAAATGAAATATCATGGCGTGTATGGGTCAAGTAGATGAGACTACCCATAAGCTGACGATACAAAGTGGCATCAACTGGTGGAGAAGAACAATGAGCCTTAATCTTGACTCCTGAAAGAAAGGGAGTCGGTGCAGGCTTACAATCAGCCATATGAAAGCGTGCAAGTACATCAAGAGCATACTTGGGCTATGATAGTGTAATCCCTGAAGGTGACTGTGAAATCTCTATCCTGAGAAAGTAGTGCAAAAGACCCAAGTTAGTCATAGCAAATCTGTCATGCAAAGCATATTTGACCCTGCTAATGATGGATGCGGTACTCCATGTAATGATCAAATCATCAACATAGAGCACAAGTATCAAGTGAGAGTCATCCTATCACAAAATGTAGACATTCGGATCAGAATGACACCTGGTGAATCCTTCTAAGAGAAGAAAGGAATCCATCTTGGCATACCAAGCCCTGGGGCCTGCTTAAGGCCATAAAAAGATTTCCTTAGTCTGCAAACCAAGGAAGTATCCTGGATGAAACCCTGTGGCTGCTCCATATAAATCTCCTCATCAAGATCACCATGAAGAAAAGCACTCTTCACATCCATCTGATGTACAACCCAACTATGAGCTACAGCAATAGCAAGTGTCAAGCAAATGGAGTTCATCTTGGCTCCGGGCGCAATGGTTTCACTATAGTCAACACCTGCAACCTGAGAGAAACCTTTCAATAAGCCAAGCCTTATACTTATCCACACTACCATCTACGGCATACTTAGTCTGATAGATCCACTTACATTGAACCATCTTTCTCCCCTTAGGGAGACGGACTAAATCCCATGTGTTGTTCCTCATCAAGGAACTATACTCTTCCTCCATAGCTTGGTCCCACTCAGGAACCCCTAATGTTTCCCTAAATGTCTATGGATCGAAAGCGGTAGTAATGAATGCATGTGGAAGATCCTGATGTTGTGATTGAGTTCTCCATATATCTGAAGGATCCCCAACAAGAGAACCCATAGACTCAAGTGTTTGTCGAGCCCAACGAGATCTAGGTGGAGGTGGAGAATGAGGCTCCCTAACTACAAGTGGACCCTACGGAGGTGTAACCCTGCGAATTGGAGTTGAAGGAGTCTAATCATCTGAATCACTAGCATCACTGTCCACAATGGAGAGAGGTGGAGGAGGTAGAGAGGCTAAGCTAGGAGAGCTTTCCTCAAAGTGAACACTCCTCTCAATGAACACCTCATGTGTCTCAGGATCCATCAATCTATATGCCTTAACACCCTCAAGATATCCAACAAATATACAAGGCCGACTTTGTGGTTCCAATGCCTTGCGTTTTTGGGGAGGTATGCGAGCCCATGTTGGACACCCAAAGACTCTGAAATGTCTCACAATAGGTTTCCTACCAGCCCAAGCTTCAAAAGGAGTAATACCTTGCAAAGCTTTATGAGGAACCCGATTTTGGATGTGTGTGGCACAACTGATAGCCTCGGCCCAAAAGATGAAATCAAGAGAATGTGCATGTATCATACAGCTAGCCATTTCCTTGAGAGTTCTATTCTTGTGTTCTGCAACTCTGTTCTATTGTGGAGTGTATGCTACAGAATGTTGAAGATCAATCCCCTCAAATGTACAAAAATCCTTAAGTCTCTTGTTCACATATTCCCTTCCATTATCTGTACGAAGAATCTTGACCACTTTCTTGGATTGCTTCTCCACACGAGTCTTGAAGTCCTGAAATGTGTCAAATACTTAACTCTTATGAATGAGAAAGTAGACCCAAGTGAAGCGGGAGTAGTCATCAATGAAGGTGAGGACATAGCGGGCCTTGCTAAATGAAGGTGCTAGAAATGGACCTGCTACATCGCTGTGAACAAGTTGAAGAACTTCCAAAGCTCTCCAAGCTTTCCCTTTATCAAACTTCTCCTCGGGATACTTTCCCATGGAACAACCTGAACATACACCCTCTGAAAAACCGATTCGAGGTAGACCTGTGACCATGTCTTTAGTGTTGAGCTGCTGAAGATAGCAGTAGTTGAGGTGACCAAACCGCTCATGTCATAGCTTACTTTTGGAATTTGAATGAGTAAGCAAGGCCCTAGAAGGTGAACTTGGCACAAAGTGGGAGTATGAATAAAGCCTTAAGTTGTCATTGACTTGTCCCACTTCTACCAAGGCATCATCATCAAGTTCCTTTACCACAACTGAATCTGGTGTAAACTCAACCTTTTTCCCATTCCCATAGTGAGTGATTTGGTAGACAGAGAGAAGGTTGGTAGACAAGTTAGGAACATAGAGAACATTCTCAACTATTCCATCATCCATGTCAATTGAACCTTTCCCTTCAACCTCTACTTGTGTATCATCGCCTATGTAAATGTGAGGTACCTTAGATGGCTCCAATGAAGAAAACTGCTCTTTTGTAGAACCCATGTGATAAGAGGCACCTAAATCAAGTATCCACTGCTGTGAAGAACCCATTGTAGCCACAAATGCTTGCCCTTTTCCCTTAGAATGTGAGGAAGAGGAAGGAGATGAATCCTTCTTTGTGTAGGCGGATGGCAAGTTGATGTTGTTTTTCTTAAGAAGATTAGTTAACTCATCAACTTGCTTTGTGTGGCATCGATGCTCATCATGACCATACTTCATGCAATATGCACAAGTTGGTTTATCCTTCTTAGGTGGTGTCCCCTTCTTGGAAGAGGATGAAAAATCACCTTGTGATGGAGAGAATGATTGTCCTTTTTCTTGCTGTGGCTTTGACTTAGATTGCTTCTTCTTCTTGTTGGAATCTTTGCCTTGACTTCCTTGATTCTCTTGATTAGCCACCAAAGCCTAGGACTTTGAATACTTGAGAAGCCCCATGTTCAACAACTTAGATTGTTTCAATATCAATATTTCTGTGAAAGCATCAAATGAAGGCATAACATAGGAACTCCCCACTATCAAATGATGAGTTTGGAAGCTAGACACAAATGCTGCATATTCTGGTGCAAGCTTGTCCAACAAGTTGAATATCAACTGAGCATCCTTTTTGTCAATTCCACAATCCTTAAGCTTTTCTCTTAGCTCATTTTCTTTGGTGACATATGTTGGCATTTTTTATGATTATGTTGTGATTGTCATTGATGGACACACACTTGCATTGAGACTACCTTTATGTATGAGTTATGCTCAACCGACAATCGTTCCAACTGGTATGATGCATTATAGTCCTTAGACTATTGGTGTTTTGCAGAAAGTGATTACCGATCTGAAGTGGTATGTTGACCCCAAGTGGTTTGAGAATCTCAAGCGGCATGAAGGATCAAAGCAGCAGAACACATATTTCCCAGTCTTCATTTTGCCAAACCGGCAACCGACATTTTGCTTGAACTGGTATTTTGTATGAATCGGTAATACTCTGTGATGAGTTACCAGCCAGCATTTTGTGATGAGTTACCATCCACCGATTGTTTGACAGTGCCGACACTTTAATGGTATTTTTTGTGTCATGTTACAGAATATGTCTAGATGCATTGAACCTAGGAAATTGTAATGTAATCCTATTGGACCGACATGAAAACAGATTCCTTTATAAGGACATCATGTCTAGGGTTTTAGGTTGTTGTTGTTGATATTTGTTGCGAGGGTTTAAGGTGGTTGATGTGTTAGAGAGAGTATGAAATGTGTAGAAGACTAAAGTAATGCTGGAATGCATTAGGAACGAGCTATCAAGGATCTAACCAAGAAATTTGTGCTATTTGCTAGATCACTCACTTGTTGATTACTCACATCTTTGACAAGTCTGTAGCCCTTAACCGGGTAAGGCCCAAAAACCTTTTGTAAATCCTCTAACAAGGTGGTTCACATCTGTGGATCTAAAATCCTCTAGCAAGGTAGTCTTTAATCAGACTTAACTCCTAACAGAGATTGAGATTCCTAACAGGACCTATTCTAGTAAAGAACATTGTATGACCTTAACCGGTCTGGTTCCTATTCTGTAGATAGTTACTTGTGAGTTCCATCTCACCGTGGTTTTTCCCATTTGGGTTTCCACGTCAAAATCTCTTGTATTATGGTGTTTGTGCTTATGTGGGTGAATGCATTATTTTCTATTTGGTTTGCATGTGTGCTAACTGGTTTGTCTACTAAACTGTTTTACCGATTTTTTGTTAGTCTAGCAAAGTGTTTAAGTACAAAGATTTTTGGCATACTAATTCACCCCCCCCTCTTAGTATTCATCAATTGGTATCAAAGCCAACCTTTCTATAAGTTTAACCACTTGGAAAGAGACATGGGGGAATACACATTGAGGGAACTTACTCATCGGCTCACTCAGCCTGAGCAAGCCTATGATGATCTTATGGTCAAATATAAGGCATCTCAAGCAAAGAGGAGAGAACATGTTGAAAAGTTGATGGAGCTATCTGAAAATAGTTCTTCTGATGAAACGGACAAGGAAGCCCTGATTCAAGAAGTAGAAAAGATGAATGAATCCAATTCCAACCTGAGAAAAGAACTGGAGGGACTAACTATTCAAATGTGTCAAGAGCTTGAGAACCGGAGGAAAGATGAAGATCTGATCAAAGACAAAGATCATGAAAACTCCAAGCTGAAGCAAGAGATCAGTGCCCTAACTACTCAACTCCATGTGAGCAAAGTGGAAAAGGAAGACATGCAAGGAGAACTGAACATTGCCATCTCTGAAAATGAAAACCTGATGGAAACAAATGCTGCTATTTCCAAAGAACTCTCTGAGTCAAAGGAAATACTTGCTAAGTTCAACAAGAGTACTGTCAAGCTAGAGAAAAAGCTTGAATCTGCCAAACCTGTCAAGAATACTGATGGACTTGGTTATTTCGGTCATGAGAAAGGTGAGACCTCTAGTACAAATGCTGGAACATCAAAGAATCAACCGACATCAAAGGATAAAGGTAAGAAAAAGTTTAAACCTGATTGCTTTAACTGTCTTAAAGGACATACTGCCAATGTGTGTAGGAGTAAGGCTTACAATAATTTTCTTTATTTTCTAAATGATAAGCCTAGATCCTATAAATTCAATGGTAACTGCTATGCATGCAAAAAGTTTGGGCATAGAGCATCTAAATGCAGGTCTGTTATGAACAACACTGGAAGATATCCTTAGAGGACTCAAGGAGTTGGTCCTAAACCTTTTGTGAATTGGAATCAAAACTAGCTTAATGCCTTCAAACATTAGTCAAGAAGCGGTAGCTATCAAGTGGCAACCGGATGGAGAGCAAACTGTATGGTCTTTCATGGTCATGGTCACACTACTGCAACATGCAGGAGGAAGAAAGGCAACATGAATAATGGACCTTGGAGAGCACCTGGAATGGTCTGCTATCATTGCAACAAACCGGGTCACATTGCCAGATTCTGTAGAAGTAGAAAGAACATATCAGATGACATACCGGTCACTCCAGAAGGAAAGATTGATATTGACACTGTTCAAGCGGATATGAACAAAACCTGGAAGAAGAAACCAACGGTGTTACAAGAAGAACCAGTTTCTGCACCTAGTGTGGAAATAACAGAACCGACAAACTAAGCATCAGAAAAGCTTAGGGGGAGCAAACAGCAAAATGTTTCGAACCCTCGGTTTACATTGGTAAAAGACCTTAATCGGTATGAGATACCTGTCATTTGGCAGAAGACCGGAAATGGTAAATAGGCAAATTAGGGTTTACGCCCTAATGGTGAAGCATTTATTACGTTAGGTGAGGAATATGTTTAAAAGGGATTTTCAAATCATTTCTCACTATCATTTTTCAAGCGAAGAAGTTTTTCAAGTGTAGAGCGAGGAAAAAGTAATTTGTGTTGCGATTCAGAGAAATTTAGAAACCTTGAAGGAGATTCAAAAGCAAATTACAAATGGTCAATAGAAGAACTCAAACCGATGATTCAACAACCAACGAAGTGGAAGGCGAAGTGGAATTTGCAAGCCCTAAATTCTCAATTTCCGAAAGGTATTTCTCGAGTTTTATGTTTTGTCATGGCTTCCACATCTCATGATAGTTCTAGTGCAACTGTTGATTCTATGGGTTTCATTCAAAGAAAATCAAAATATAATGCTTTGTCACAAGTACCAACTGGGGTTATAGTAGAAGAAGGGATTTCAGATTATATAGACTGCAAAATCGAAGACCTAGGGTCTCTTGTGATCCATTTGCAGCTAGGTCTATTCTGTGGGAAGGATAAGAAGATCAAACTGGAGTATAGCATTTTGGAGAAGAAGAAACTTCACAATGTGGTTTATTTCCTAGAGGATTTCATAGATGATCATATTAGAATTATTCTGAGCAGAGTTCATTGTGATAAGATGTACCTGGAGAGAACGCATGATATCACTCCACAAGCTATTCATGTTGTCACCGGTTTCTGCAATACAAGGGAAGTGCCAGCCCTAAGGAAGGTCAGCAAGACAGAAATGTCCAAGCTCACCGACTCAGTGAGCGACTCACGAGGAATGACTATTAATTTCATCAAGGATGACCTCGTGAAATATGCATGCATAGTGATTGGATACCAAACGTTCTCAACTAGCAGAATTAACTCTGTATCTGCTGCAGTGGTAAATGCTGCTTACCGGATGGTCAAGGAAGATGCATCATTTGACCTCTGCACAGGTATGCAAAGGCAACTCTTGTTGAACCTTAAATCAATCAAACAGGATAATGCATTAAAATTCAAGTTTGGACAACTTCTAGTAGGACTATTTTTCTACTTCCAAGGTTACTTCCTAGGAGTGGGATACATTCAGTGGTCTGCGGACCAACTGGTTACCAAGTAGATCAAAGAAAGTCTACAAGCAGTCGGAACCAGCTACCCTGATGTTCTGAACAAGTACTTTGATGATTTCAGAAGCAAGATGAGCCTAAGGATGAGGATATCTAGTGACATTGTCAAGAAGTATGAAGATGATATTTGCTTTATCATCAAAGTGGATCAATGCATAATGGAGGCCGTTGAGCCTAGACAGGAAAAAGTGGAGCCAATGGGCTAGGAGGTGATGTATGATATGTTGGACGGGTATGCCTCTACCCTAATTGCCTCGCCCCTAGATCCCAAGGCAAAGAGAACCGGCACCTATCTGGAAAGGGTTGAGCCGGTTGAAGAATCTCCTGAAAAGAAAGGAAAGACAGTGCCTTCGGCATTGACACCGGTAATTGCTACAAGTCCCAAAGTGACCAAGCGGTCACCTGTGAAGAAGGAACCGGTAGCGGCACCTGCCAAAGTCTTCGAGAGAAAGAGGAAGACAAGGAATGTCTCACCAGACTCAGAAGAAACTGTGTCTAAGGAAAAACCTAAGAAGACAAGACAAGCAAAGAAAAAGATACAGAATGAACCGGCATCATCGGCACTGGTAAATATTGACATTTCCTCCTACAAACCTTTGACACATTGTCAAAGAACCATAAAAAATATTAGGAGAAAAGTGTTGAACGATTTGATTGATTGTTTTGATGACTTTAATGATGATGAAAAGGAAGCAGTTGAAAAAGAAATCATTAAATATTTATGTGTTAATGACCGGTCGCCTTCATAAATTAGATCTAAGACACCGCATTCTTTGTATAAGTCCTTAGACAATAAATGGCGCATTGCCATAGAGCAGGAACAGGAAATAAGAGAGAAAGTTTTTGCTAAACATTTTCCTGACATATCAAATTCAAAACTGTTTGAAGTTATGAATAAATACAAAGGCCTCTTCTTCATGAGAAGAAGAAGACTCATGTTACTGGAAGGGAAGGGTCAAGAAGTGCTCAAGAATACACACACTCTTGCTCTAGAAGCTCTTAAGATGCACCGAGTGGCTGAAGCCAACAAGAAGGCTGAGCAAGAACCGACAACAAATAAATCGGATGAAGTGTTTGACAATAAAGGAAACCTGGTTACTGAACCCATAGACACTATTGATGTTGATGCTCTGGATGGAGAGGATGTTGCTTAGGGTACACCATCGGAAGCAATAGGACAGGAGAAGCAGGCAGAACAAGAAGTAAAGCAAAAGGAAACTGAGGACAAAAAAGAGGAAGCAAAGAAGCAAGCAGAGAAGAAGAAGGATGAAGAGGAGAAGAAGAAAAAGGAAGAGGACAAGAAGAAGAAGGAAGAAGAAGATGAGGAGAAATGGAAACAGGAAGAAAAGAGAAAAGAAGAAGAGAAGAAAAGAAAAGAAGAGGATGAAGAGAAAAAGAAACAAGAAGATGCAAGGAAGAAGAAAGAAGAAGAGGATGAGAAGAAGAGAAAGGAAGAGGAGAAGAGAAAGGAAGCAGAAAAGAAGAAGGAAGAGGAAGAAAAGGCAGAGGAGAAGAGAAAGGAAGCAAAAAAGAAGAAGGAAGAGGAAGAAAAGGCAGAGGAGAAGAGAAAGGAAGCAGAAAAGAAGAAGGAAGAGGAAGAAAAGGCAGAGGAGAAGAGAAAAGAAGCAGAGAAGAAGAAGACAGAGGAGGATAAGGAAGAGGAAAAGAGAAAAGAAGTGGAGAAGAAGAAGGCAAAGGAGGACAAGGAAGCTGAAGCGGCAAAGAGCACGCAGATGGAGACTCCAAAGGCAACCGGTAGTCAAGCCAAACCGGCTAACCTCACCAGTCCTATTGACCTCCAATCCGCAAGCGAAATGGAGCTACTACAGAGCATTAAGGTTGCTCAAGAACACCTTGAGGTGTTAAGGAGGAAGAAGGAGGAAGATGTGATCCAAGCTACGGTGGACATTCTTACCGGTTTGTTACCCGGTACACACCTCCCCAGTACCGACTCATCATTGGCACAACTGAAGCTCCTATGCATTGTAGTGGATGATCAGGTGTAGAGCTTAGAAGAGGTAGCAGAGGAAAATTCTAAGAAAGAGCATCAAAAGGCTCTCAACATTGCCCTGGTGAAGAAGCTTAATGGGCTTCGGTCAGAATTGCAAAAAGCACAGAAGGATATAAGGAATGCTCTGGATGAGGGAAATCTACTACTAAGTAAGATTTGCCAACCCCATCTCTTCTATGATGATGTGCTTGTACAGAAGAAGAAGCTTCAAACTGACTTGCAGTTGTATATGAGTACCTTCAAGCTGCCATATGACTCTTTTACAACTTATGGGCAAACCATTCACCGGTTTCACATCCAGTCTGCCAAAATAGAGTTGGAAATAAGCAACCGGACTCAAGATTTGTAGGAACTCCAACTGGTTCTACTCCCACGCCTGCAGATTCTTCAAAAATGTTATCTCAATCTGGATGCTTTAACAGTGACTCAGGAGATGAGCACACTAGATGCCATGGAAGAACAGGTCTCCCAGATGCAGACAGAGAAAGAAGTGGCAACCTCCCTACTTGATTCCTAGTCCTTATCTATGAAACAATTTTTGCAGGACTTCAAATCTATTTTTGACAAGTTTTATTCCTTATTGTCATAAACTCTTATTCTTTTAATCCTAATGACACAGGTGTTAGTCTGTAATATTTTGTTGTCATTGTTGGCAAAGGGGGAGAAGTATAAATTTTGAATGTTTTGATGTATACTTTCATGTTATTTCTGTTAAGAAGTAATATACATTGTATTTTCTGCAAAAGGGATAGTGTATATGCTTAGGGGGAGTAATTTTGATTATGGCATATTTTTGTTGTAAAACACTTAGATGTCAAAGTTTCCTAAGTGTTGCCATCAATGCCAAAGGGGGGGATTGTTGGCATTTTTTATGATTATGTTGTGATTGTCATTGATGGACACACACTTGCATTGAGACTACTTTTATGTATGAGTTATGCTCAACCGGTAATTGTTCCAACTGGTATGATGCATTATAGTTCTTGACTATTGGTGCTTTGCAGAAAGTGATTACCAATCTGAAGCGGTATGTTGACCCCAAGCGTTCGAGGATCTCAAGCGGCACAAAAGATCAAAGCGGCGGAACACATATTTCCCAGTCTTCATTTTGTCAAACCGGCAACCGGCATTTTGCTTGAACTGGTATTTTGTATGAACCAGTAATACTCTGTGATGAGTTACCAACTGGCATTTTGTGATGAGTTACCATCCATCGATTGTTTGATGGTGCCGACACTTTAACGGTGCTTTTTGTGGCGTGTTATAGAATATGTCTAGATGCATTGAACCTAGGAAATTGTAATGTAATCCTATTGGACCGACATGAAATCAGATTCCTTTATAAGGACATCATGTTTAGGGCTTTAGGTTGTTGTTGTTGATCTAAACTAAGATCCAAGCAATTTACAAGTACCAAATAGGCCAAATAAGACCAATATCTGAAAGTATAATTTCCACTTAAAATCTCTGAAATCTTATCATAGATTATGAAAGTACATGAAAAAAAATGCACTTTAAAAAAAATAGCACCTGAAAAGGAGGTATGAGCTCAAACGAGGCCTTTGAAGTTGCAGAATTGAGGATTGGACAGGTACAGCTGAGAGAATCTGAAAAATTCCAAAAAACCTGTGCACCAAAACCATAAAATAACCACACCACTACGAAGAGCACGAAAAATTAGCCGAAATCAAAAAAAAATTGCACCCAAAAAGGAGCAAAATTGAGCAAGTTATGGGCCTCCAAAGTTGACCCAAAAATCCAAACTACTCAACGGAGAGAGGTCTAAAAATTTCCAAAGAAAATGTTGACTAGGCGCTGACTGGGCGCTGCTGACTGGGTGCTGACTGTGCGTTGCTGATTGGGCAGAAGGTACAAATCCCAAAAATAATTTTCAAAAAAAATAATAATAATTCAGAAAAAAAAAAAAAAAAAAAAAAAAAAAAAAATTTGAAAAAAATCCGAAAAATTCCGTACCGTACTGCCCGATTTGGGCAGAAAATTTCCTCCACACCCAAAAAATGATTTTCACCAAAATAGGTCAAATTTATATTCAATTTTTATGGAAATGGCCTCCCAGATGCAATGGTGAGGTCAAAAATGCTCCAAGATGCCTCCAAAAAGCGCGGTTCCTCATATCCAAAAATAGAAGCCTTCCACGATGTCTCCAAAAACCAATCAATGAAGCCCTAATGGCTCTGATACCATGTGATATTTTGCCAAGATCAAGGGCACAATGAAAAGGATAAAAGAGAGACAAAAGAATGACAAGAACAAACTGTACTCTCATCAATATGCAAATGATCAACTAGATTCACCAATACAATGAAAATAGGCCTGCTTATATAGGAAAGGCCATATGGATGTACGAGCACATAATCATGACATGTGGCTCAATGAGAAACTAGGGTAGGTAAGAAATACTAGGGGTAGGCAGGAGAAATAATATAATATTCCACAAGAGGTGGATGACCCACCGAATGTGGAGTGTAACAACAAAACAAGACCACAAAAGGTGGAATTTCTCCTACAAGCTCTATCCCTATGTGCACACTTCCCTAAGTGTCTCAAATCCAAACTACAAAGAGATGCATTATCCTAAGTTAACTTAATTAAAGTGTAATAATATCCATAATGAATATTTATTTACACCAACAAATCTCTTATGATGAAGTACCTCGACAAGTTGAGGTCGAAATCTATATAATGTCATTTGATGATAAGGAAGTGTTGCAGTGTTGTGTTGAAACAAATCTGACATATGAAGAAGTTCCAGTTATTTGAATATTTGTCCTCTGAAAGGAGGTGGCGACTCTATCAAAGATCAGTGTTAAAGATTTGAAGGATTAAAGGTAATTTTATAAATCCCAAGGTAAAGAAGGCAACAACAGCTTCAACATTTCCAGGTATTTTTATTTTCATGAGTCAAATATATTTTCATGAAAATTATGTATAAAAATGTTCCCTAAAGAGTGAGAGACACGCTAAGGAAGGGAATGGTAGTGATTATTTTACATAATCCTATGACACAATTTTTACATTCTGTATGAAGTTAGATGGAGTATGTTTTGAGCTATACAATGTAACAGTTTAAGATTTATGACAAAATAAAAGAAATAGGAAATGAATGAAAATATGTATTGTGTGTCTATGCTTCCCTATGAAATATCGAATATAATTGTGCAACCTCTACCAAATTACCATAGAGATTTATTTATGGGAATATATAAGCCATTGAGTTTTAATGGTATCCAAGGTTTCTCAAATCCTATTCCTGCAAAGGTTAGGGAACAATTGCCAGAATTCAGTGGGAAAAGGTCAAAATCAACATATCAACATTTGCAAGAGTTTTTTGAATTAATGGGAGATTTTGAGATAAATTAGGAAGATGTTTTCATAAAGTTGTTTGTTTAGTCTTTGAAGGAAAATGCCAAAGACTTGTTTTCTTACCTGCCAGTATGTTCTATCTCGTCATGGGATGAGCTAAAGGAAGCATTCATGGAACAGTTTGGTGAAAGAATTAATCCAAGCTTAGTTATGAAAACATTCATGGGTATCCAGAAGGAAGAAGATGAGCCGGTACCTGCTTTTAATCTCAGGTTTTCTAGGGCATTGGATGACATTCCTAGCAGTTATAAACCAAATGATGTAGTATGTTTAATTGTTTATTTGGCTACTTTTGACGAGGAAGAAATTTATCTGCTGAGAGATAAAGATCCTATAACTTTGCATCAGGCCTATAGGATAGCAATGGATATTGAGAACAAATTGAAGTATGGAATACCTAGGGGTTACCTATCTGCAAGGGTATGCTATCCCACGGTATTCGAGGTTAAAGAAAGGCATGAGTTAGAAGATAAAAATCCATATCAAGGCGTTTACATCCCTATTGATCACATTAGCCCTATTAATTATGATTTGAAAAAAAATGTGAGTGAAGAGAACATGTCCCAGACAGTGGTTATTCCTCATATTGATGAAGAGGAGGCTAATAAAAAAATATTATGACATATTGGATATAGAGATGGAAATCATGTCTATCACTTCACCAAGTGTTAGAAATAGTAATTGTTCCAGGAAGAATGTCTCACAAGAGATTTGTTCGCAGCCTTGTGTCTTAGATAGATCTGAAAGTCAGTATGAAGAATTGGAAAGTTGTATGTCTAAAATAGATGCAAATATGCAAGACTTAGAAGATATTAATGTAGTCTCTTAGGAAGTAGTTATACATGACAATGAGAATTCAGATGATGAGAAGCCATCAACTTTTGTTGATAATATCTGTGGGGATTATATTGTTGGGTGTTGTTCTAGTTCATATTTTGATTCCTTGGTTCCTGATGAATTTGAAGTTAAGGTGAGCAATGTTTTTAGTGAAAATGTCAATGCATTATTTGATGAAGGTGCAGATGAAGATCAGTTGGTGCTTTCCTATAATGTTTTTTAGAAGAGTTTTCATATTGTTCTTAACCCTTTGTATGAAGAAATAAGTGATAATTCGGACACTATTGCACCAACTTTTGAAGTAGATAATTATAAAGATAAAGATGTGATACCTGAATTAATGATAAGAAACAATAATTAGTTTTTTCCTATGGCCGATATTGTCGACATCAAATGGGATACAAAGAAGGAGGGTTTAATGATTTGCAGTTACATGAAGGGTTTATCTCTGATCCTTTTCCTCCTCCTGATAACAGTTTTCTTTTTATGATCAGTAAGAAAATGGATTCTTCAGGGAGTCCCTTTTTCAGTAAGCAAGTTGATGTTGCAAGTGAGGCATGTTTTCCCAGTTATGTGCTAGAATATGAGATTTATTTCTTTCAACTGGATGATGTTCTTACAAAATGGGATATTGATGGCAATCAGGGTGTATGATATGTTCAATACATTGCATATGTGTTACAAAATGAAAAATATTCTATATCATTGCATAAGTTTCAGAGTTTCAGCAGTAATTGTAGTGATAAATTTAAGCATAGTGGTTGGATGAAAGTAGCCAGCAGGTTTGAAAAATGGCTTTCAACTTATGTTATTAAATTGCATTTGGTGCTCTCGAAAGAAAACCATGTTTATGATAGAGGTAAATACTAGTTGATATTGATAGATGGCATTAGGCCATCATATGTGGTTTGACCTTGCATGCCACAAATAATTTGGGGTAGAGTAAGTTTTTCTGACTCTATGCCCAATGGAGTGATTAATAAATTCCCTCTTGAATTGCCTATTCATGGACAATTTTTGAAGTTCTACTTTTCTTTAAAAGTAGTTGGTATCCATGAACATTAGTTAGGTTCTCTTTGGTAGTGTAGTTTCCTTTTCTGTTGAAGTTACCCTATCCAAGTAATTTCTTTTTAGTTTGCTTCACCCAAAGATTCTGGTTTCTTACCTCACTCCTATGAAATGAGCATCCCCAACTAGAGCCACTAACAACTCTGAAAATTGATTGCATGAGAATTATCAATTTTGAGCTTAAATATTGATCTTTATGGTTTTATTTGCATTCTCTGTCAAGGTCCAAAGTCTAGGTTTTTTGGGTTTATCAAAATATCTTATGTTTTGTGAAGAAAAACCTAGCAATGATATATTTTGTTGTTACTTTTTCCCACTAAGGCCAAGGGTTGTTTACCATGGGCGGGGCCATTTTATTCTTTAAGTGATAAATCGCATTAGATTGATCAAAGAAATGTTTTTCCTAAAGTTGTGTGTGAAAATTTCCCTATAGTCAATCTCTTTTAATATTTATGCTTGCGCCTGTTATTTCCAAAAATCCTAAGTATTTCAGTCGGTTGATAAAGGTACAACAGATCTGATGGTCTGTGATTCCTGTGGTTGAAAGTATGAGGGTGACAAAGAAAATGGAATCATGAGATGATGCCACGTGTCTTCGTCGGAAAAAGGATAAGTTGGCGGTCTAGCTTGTCGAAATCTTGTGTTACTGATTCTCAGGCGATAAAAACAGGTTTACTAACAGTCCTATCAATTGGCACATGTTCAAGATGAATGGCGATGTTATGTCCTAAGAAAAAGGTGCCTGACTTTTAACTCTGAAAGGGTTAATGGGCATTATGCAGAGCACTAAAGTGTAAATAGATCCGACGACCCTTATATCCCCATGATGGAAGTTATAAGGAAGTTATGGACTATCCTATCATGAGATGATGCCATGTGTCCTAGGTTGACTAGGAAAGACCTACAGTGGGGTAGTTGACAGAGTTTGGTCAAAAGATGATATGGAGTTGATTAGTCGTGACTTTGTGGGTCCATGGATACAAATGGAAGGTCAAATGCCGCGTAGACAAACAATGATCGTTTAATTTTCCAGGTTGGGTAAGATCTACGGCTGAGTTTCAAATGAGAAATTAGAAAGGATCATTAAAGACATTGGTTGTGGCCCGCGTGAGAGAGATAGGGTGAATAGGATGCAGACTTCTCGACTTAGGATTGATGGCAATGATTTTTAAGTTTTGAATGTCGACTCACCCCAGAGGAAGATTGTGCAAGGTCCTTGCTGGGTATAGGACTGATTAGAGAGTTAAGAATGATATCTCAGGGATGTTAAAGGTTTGGGATTACTTTCAGGTTTACGTATGATGGATCATGAGTTATTTGATAAATTCAGAGATTTCTTGTTGACAAGAATCCTGAAGCAAAAGACAGTACACCCATGGAAGAATAAAATCAGGATAAAATCACTCGCATAAGGTGAATCTTGATAGGAAAATATAGTGGATGTGATATGCAGGATTTCTAGTGTCCATAGCTGGCAGGTTGAATTAAGAGCACCAGAGTGATGATCTTTTACAAACAGGCACTACGAGATGAAGTATTTTTAACTATAAATATAGTAAGGTGGTGACTAAACTGGTAGGAGAAAATGAAGCCTTTCCGTTTTCTGAGTGCACTTTTTTCTTCTACAAGGGGAATGATGTTTGAGAAAGGTCATAAAAGGAGTTGCTATATTCTTTGTGATACTGGATGGATTTTTTCTCTCATGTGTGAATATGTCTATTGCCAGAGGGGGCATGAAAGCCTTTTCTTATGAAGAAAGGCCACGCATGGCATTGTCTCTGATTCTACTCTGTCACTGGATGGGAGGGGGTTCTGAGAGAGATACCGCAGAGGAATGAAAAAGGAACATGTATGGGTAGGGAGTGATAGCGAATCATCCATCTGGATGCATGGAAGTTGTGACCCCTCCCCAACATATTATTTTTCCCCTGTAGCTCCTCCTTCCACTTTCTCTGATCCTGGGCATGAAGGTTGAAGCTCATCCTCTAGTTTAGAGGCAACTTTCCTTCTTGTCGGGACCCATTTTCCTTTCCTAGAAGGGAAATGTTCAATAGGACAGAAGCACAACATCTTACACTCCATCCAAAGGTGTCAGTGCGATAACGGTCTGGCTTAAACAGTTTCGCTCCTACCAATTTTCAATTAAGAACGATGATTCACAAGTGCCAGCACATGGGTATGAAAATAGTTTTGTAACAGAATTGCATACGACCTTTTAAGCTTGATTGTCAAGATTGAATTTGCAGTTGACATGTGTCTTCTGGTCAGAAGCTTGTTGCTCCCTTTCTTCTATAAATAGGGAAATCATGGCCAGAAGAAGGGTTCAAATTATTTGGGAATGTCTTATAGGTTCAAGTTTTGTTCCGTGGGGTTTTTCCCTAGTTTGTTTCCAGTAGTGAGTCTAGGGGAAGCTAACAAGCTGTAAAGTTTTTTACAAAGTAAATAACGAAATGTTTTAGTGTCAAGTTCTGCACAGGTTCTTGAAGGAGTTATGTGTAAGTTTTATCTTGTGACAGAGATTTCATTTTGTTTAAATAAAATAGAATTCTGACTCTTTTCTCTCCATTACATGATTTTATCAATTTTTAAATGAAATCAATTAAGGGTTTAGTGCATTATTATGATGTATGTAGCTTTTCATTTATTCTTCGGCCCAAGGGGTCAATTAAATTGCTTAAATAGAGTTGCAGAATGAGAGGGCTTGTGCAAGGATTTTAGATAAGTAGTTTTGGGTTGGGATCACAAATGAGATATATTGTAAGGAAATATCATCTTAGATTGTATGTTATCGGATCAAAGTCTATCACATTCTCAAGTTTACGTTTTATATCTTTCAGGTGCCCAATGGAGTAAGGCACTAATCACTGCTTGTAACTAGCTTTATTTATCAGCTTTGTTTTGGTCTTAACTGATGAATCTCTATAAATCTTTTGAAATATCAGAATATCATTGTGAAGTTTTCATGTATTTTCTGAAAGTTGTCATGCCCATCTCATGCTCTAGCCTAAGGTTGAGGATCACTGAAGGACTTGCCATCCTCTCCCTTTTTTGTTGAGTCCTTTTTATGAGATAATGTACTTTATTTTCAGTAGATTCCTAAGTATTGTTGTAGAGAGCAGGAAGTTCACTGAAGGGATCACCCTCTCAGGTTCTACAGAGCCTGAAGTGTATTAGGATCTTATATCCTTGTTGAAGTTGGTCCAAGCCTAATGGATATTGATAGTTGGAAGTGGCTTTCCATAGGTATTTGGAGGAATCGGCTTGGTCTCTGCCTTGTGGCAGTGTAAACCCGTTTATTCTGGGAACCAACAGGAACCACATGTCTTTTGGAGCAACATCTCCAAGATAGTTTTTTAGAAAATAATTGTGATATCGAATAAAAATAAAACTTGTAATTTGTGTGTCGAAAGTGCTAGGTATATGATCTCCACTAAATTTGGTGATGAAAAAGCCAAACCCACTCTTTTATGCTTTCTTTACTTTCGAGAAATTAAATCCTTTAGAGGGCATGTCTTCCTGAACACCATGAGGGGGCTAGTGAGAAGAGAATGACCCAATTGAGTATGGCTAAAGCCAAGAAATCTAACTCACTATAAATAAATAGGCTTTGAGATGAAAATCTTAGGGATGAAGTGTATTTGAGTAATCTCTTTGAGATCTCTCATGTCAAGAATTTTGTAGGGCCTTGCAGTCTCAATCACGCTTGTGTGACTACATCTTGTTAGATACTTTGCTAGGCTATAGGCCTCAATCATGCTTGTGCGACTTCAAAGAATGTCTTCGAATGAAATCCTTACTACAAACCTTAGCATTAGAAGCTTTGAGCTGAGTCAGTTGCCAAACATTGGCAATATCATAGTGCAAGGGTGGGGAAGAATCTATTGCCAATCGACACTCAATTGGTTGACTTCACTATGTTGTCATTGATAGCAACATGGTATCTTGTTCTGGCTTCATGTTGTGTACTAGTAGACACTTCATCGACACCGACACCAGAAGGATGGAAGGATTTCTTTGATTACGGGCAATACAGGCCAACATCTCTTGGATTCGGCATCGGAAATTGATTTTGATATTCATGTATTTATGTTATCTAGCTGACATGTAATTTTTTATTGTAAATATCTCTGTAAGACGACATAAGGCATGATAAATTGTATAGGGTATATAGGTTAGTTGGATTAGATTATTTTATGAGATAGAGATAAAGTTTATGGAATATATGGATGTGATATAATATGAAATATATCAAATAGATCATGTATATAAGATATTATTGTAAGGGTTATTCCGATAAAGGGTTTAGGGTTTCAGAACAGAACAAACAGAGCTTAGCTAGAACTGTATTCTGGCATAGAAGATACTATCTTTACAGTTCACTCATTTCATTGGATTGAAGTCTGAATTTATATGTAGTTAGTGAGGCTCCTTTTTGTGATTGAGCAGTGTACTCTAGGCTATAAGCCTTCCTGCAAGTGCAGGCCCCTATATTTTGTAGTATCTCTTCATATGGCCAGTGAATTGATATTATGGGTCACAAATCCCACTGTGGTTTTTCCTCTTTGAGGTTTTCCACATATAATTTTGTGTGCTATGGTGTTCATTTATGTGATTGTCTTATTGGTTGTTTTACTTCTTTCAATTTTGTATCTACCAGTTGCTGTATGTATTTTTTAATAAGGCTAAAATTAATCTAACCGGTAGAACACTGATTCACCCCCCCCCCCCCCCTCTCATTATTCTTGTATTCTAACAATTGGTATCTGAGCCTTGTGCCTTAAATGAAGTTTAATAGCTTGAGGAGGATCCTGAATTCAAAATCCATGGATATGGGTTTGGAAAAGAAACTTTGAGATGGTACTTGAAGATTATGATATTGAAAGGTTGAAGAACTTAAAGCTACAAGATGAATTGAATTATGCTAAGGAATTCATTCTTGTCCTATAGGAGAGGTTGTCATATGTTCAAGCTAGAAGGAAGGAACTTTTTCAAAATCAAGATGATGAAGAGAAAGATGCACTTAAGGAACAGTGTCATAAATTGAGTCAGGAGAACATGGTTATGAGAAATGAAATGCAAGCTATAACTATGAGAATGTCTAAAGATATTGAAGACCGAAAGAAAAAGGAAGAAAATCTTGTTGTATCCCTGAAGAACAAATTTGAAGAATGTGGTAGGTTGGTTCATAAGAATGATTTGTTGAGAACTGATTTATTACAATCCCAGATAAATGAACAAGATCTTGAGAGACAAATGATAATTCTGAGAGATGATCGAACTAGTGCAAGTGAGTATAAAGAAAATTCAAGACTAGTTCAACACAGCTAGATGAATTATTGAAAAGACAAAGGTAGATTGGAGATTCTAGTGGACTTGGATTTGAGCAAGAACAGAGTTCTAGTACTGCTAATGAAGATCAAAACCATAAGGCACTGGTAAGGAAGTTTAATGCTTATAAATTTAATGGTAGATGTTTTGTTTGCAATAGTTTTGGTCACATGGCTAGGCAATGTAGAAACAGAGCAAATCAGAACCCTGATTTTGCTCCTGGTCAATGTTCTAAATGTAATAAGTATGGTCATAAGATAGAAGATTGCAGAATGAATGTCAAATGCTATTCTTATGGAAAATTTGGTCATATGGCTAATCAGTGCAGGTCAAGAAATTATATCAGATTTAGCAAAGCAATTCAAAGGAACAATGTTACATGTTATGCATGTAATGAGGTTGGACATATTGCTAAATTATGTTGAAGCAAAAATCCATCAGTTAGTAATGAAGGATAAAATGAGAAAGGGAAAGAAAAGGTTAGTGAAATCTGACAACATCATACCTAGAGATGGGTCAGGAAGACTGAAGAACAATCAGCAGATGGGAATGCACTGGTTACATATCCAACAGAGGAGGTTGCTCTTGCACCGATAGGTAGCTCAATCGGTAACTAAGGAAAATGCCTTAGGGGTAGAAAAAATTCATGAAGATGTTGCATATGCCCCAAGAAGAGATTCTGGAAGATGTTCCAGACATTGGAGATTCTTATCCGACATGGATATGTTTTGTTCTAGATCTGGTATCTTTCACTGGAATTCATTGATGTCAATGAAAGATTAGGGTTTTTCTTGGAGGATAAAAGGTCAAATTCACTACATTTTTTATCACCTTGCATTTAAAAAAATTTAGTGTAATTAAGACCGACTCAGAGCGATCAAAGGCTATTCAATGCAATCAAATATCCTGTTGAGCGATTTCACCAGTGACTAAAAGAGTTTGTTAGGTTTTCATCGGCATCGATTATCGGGTACTTATCTTTAATCATGGAAGCAGGATCATCATCTATTCCTATCTTTGTTGCAAATCTGACTATTGTAGAGGTCAAGGACTAACCCAGGCTAATTTTCAAGCGGTATCCACATGTGCCTACCCTGGATGACTCGGTTGGAGCATTTTCTCATGTTCTGGAAGGTGTGGTTTATGTCGAAGATGTTAGGGCATACATACATTGTCACATTGAGGATTTGGGGACATCGAATATAAAGAGCATGTACATAAGTGATCTTATGGAAGATTCTGGAAAGATCAAACCTGCATACAAGCACATTGAAGACTTACAGCTTACCAAAATTTTGGATATTCCAGAATTTGAAGATGAAATCATTAGGCATGTTATAAGAAAAGTACATAGAGAGTTTATCTAGCTAGATAGACCTTACAAGATCACCAAGGAGGCCATCAGGGCACTCGCTGGTTTGCCACTGGTTGGGGAACGTCTAGATAAGAAGGTTTCTAATGACTATGGCAACAAAATCATCAATCCAACATCAGACAAGAGATCTATGAGAATCAGCACTATTACCGACACAGACATCAGATTCGGTAGCATGATCATCGGTTACAAGGTAACTCAGTCAAACCAACTGAATTCTATTTTCAGTTCCTACATTTTTGCAGCTTACAAGATGATGAGAGAAAATAAGAAATTAGATCTATGTGGATGGATGTTGGATGAACTGTTAATAAACCTAGGAAAAATTAAAGGAGAAAAGAAAGGGACTTTCTGGTATGGTAACTTAATTGTCTTATTAATGTTATTTTTCATGAATGACACTCCCAATTTTGGGAAGAGACAATGGCCATTTGATATCCCGGTAGGGAGACAATTGAAACAGTCAATTGCTACATTGGGCAGTCAAAGAGATGACAAGGTATGGGGATATTTCAAAGCATTCCAGAAGTCTATGAAATCTAGAGAAAGGGTTCCTAATCATATTGTTGAAAAACATTCAATTGATATATGCTTCATGGTAAAGAAAGATGTAACACTTATGGAAGCGATTAAGCCCTGGAAGATCTAGGTTGAGGAAATAGGCTACAAAGTTTATAGACAGATCCTTGATGCTTATGCAAAGATGTTGATTGCTAAGAAACCCTATGGTACTGCTAAGCAGAAGACGCAACAGGTTGAAATAGAGTTCAACCAAAAGAAGAGAGAGAAGCAGGAAGGAAAGGCAAGCAAGTTTGTAGAGAAGGTCTCACATGACATTAAAGAATTGATTGATGTTGTCTCAGAGAAAGGTAGAAAGAGGAAGGATCTAGAAGTACATATTGAGCCTATTACAACAGATCTAAATCTAAGGATGAC
Organism: Cryptomeria japonica; assembly: GCF_030272615.1. Taxonomy (NCBI): domain Eukaryota; kingdom Viridiplantae; phylum Streptophyta; class Pinopsida; order Cupressales; family Cupressaceae; genus Cryptomeria; species Cryptomeria japonica. The sequence continues at coordinate 19,157,843 of NC_081415.1, read as the reverse complement.
ACACCCCTAGCTTTCAAGAGGGTTATAAGGAAGAAAATAGAGGAAACCAAGGTAGAGGCTAAAAAGAAACTGGTAAGGAGAGTTAAATTCAAATTACCGGCACAAAAGAAAGCATCAAAAGTAACAACTTTAGCTCCATCTAGTACTACAAAAAAAAGAAAAAGAAGGCTGACATTGATATGGCAATTCAATCTGGTAATGTAACTATTATTCCACCAAAAACTTGTGCAGAATTAGCTGATGAAATAACTAAGGATGACATGTTAAAGAATGTACATTTTTACTATGATCATTTAGATAATGTTGAACAAAGAGAAGTAGAGGAGTCAGTTTTGTTATATTTGGATATTTATAAGAAAGCCTTGATAGAAATTGAAAACCAAATACCAATAGAACTGTATGATATGTTAGATGCTAGAAGGCTATCGACAATACAAGAAGACAAGCATATTAAAATTCAAGAGTTATTATATGTATGTGTTTATATTACTCCAGAGTAAATGGATAAGACACTTGAGGTTACAGATAGAAAAATCTTTAACAACAAACATAGAATAACCAGTCTTATGCTAGGAATGGTAAATGAGATAATAAAGGAAACCCAAAAGGTATGGGTTAAATTCTTTGAAGAAAACAGAGGTTTCTTTACTTCACCGGAATAAAAAAAATGGACACTGCAGACAGCCCGGTTGAAGGGAAAGGAAAAGGTATTATGGGTGCTTCACCTTCAATTTTGAAGAACATCAAGATAATGGAAATTAAGCCCCCGATAGATACACATGTATAGACAAATATTGAGACACAAGAAAATACAGAGAGTGAAAAGGTTGATATTGTACAGGATACTAATGTTGAGGATAACAATCATTCGGATATAAATTTAGAGGTTGAAGTTACAATTCCTAGAGCGGAACCGATAGTTATAGAGACTACACCAAGTGGCGAAGCCACCGGTGCAAGTGAGTAAGATATTAAGGATAAATCATCAGAGGATAAGAAAAGGGAATCCAACAGGGAACCGGTAGTAGGTCCATCATTGTTGTCAATTGACACCTCAAAGGTTGCAAAGAAAAACTTAACCGAGATGAGTCCTACTGAACTCATGATGATGGTTGCACAAAAATTGATGAAGGAGGGATCTATGAAAAAAGGGATTATTGATCAGTCTATCACTCTCTTGCATAGACTAGTCCCAGAGTGCAAAATTGACAAAGAAGCGAGCCCATCCGACAAGCTTAAGACAATTATAGAGCATATTTCAAAGGATTTTCAATCCTTGCAACAGATTTCAAACCGGCAAGCACTGGAGAGGTTCACACAGGCAAAAAGAGCTACATTTGATCAAGTAATTAAGTCTAAGAAGAGGAAGATTAATGATAAATTGAAATTGATAGATAATTCATTGAAGCAAATTAAAAATATTTACAAGGTATGTTGTAATATAGATGCACTTAGAGCTAATGTGGATAAGAAGATTAAGGAATTTCAGGAGAAAGTTGCAGGTATAGCTAATTCTTTTGATGGATTGGATTCATTGACTACATCCATTGATGATCAAATTTTGGTCTTGGAAGCCCAAATTTCTATTTTTGAGAAGGAAAAATACAAAATCATAAGAAGAGCCAAAAGTCTTAGAGGCTTGGTGAGTCCCCAGTTGGATTCACTCAGTGTACATAAAAATGAGTGTATGGATATGGTTGGGAAGCCCACACCAACAGAGTTAAGTAAGAAAGAATCATTCACACATATGTTAAATGGACTTGTATCTATTTCTCGCACTTTCAAATCTAGTTGGGATATCTTTCTTGAGCTATTGGAGAAGTGTTAGATACAATGCACCACTAAGAGGGGGGTGAATCAATGGTTCTCAAACTTTTCCCTTTAACTATCTGTAGACACCTAAAATTGTCCTGTCTAATTAAATAAATATTTTTATTTATTTAATTATTTTAGCCTAATTCTTCTATTAATTAAATAAATCTTTATTTGTTTAATTAATTCATTTATCCTCTTCTAGCCTTATTTCTCATTTAAACAAATACTTTTATTTATTTAAATTATTTATTTTCTTAAATTAAATAAATATCTTATTTATTTAATTGATCCAACTTCTTCTATTAATTAAATAAATCTTTATTTATTTAATTAATTCATTAGCCTTGTCTACCAATGACACATGTCATTCATCTCTTAATTCCTACACTATCTACCCTCTTATTATTTTCTTATTTCTTTTACCTATCCTATAATCTTAGCCGACCATTTATCTTTTACACCTCTCAATCTTATCCCTCCATTTCTTATAGTGTCTTCTATATAAGGAGATGTTTCTCTCATTATCAACCTCATGGATTAGCTTTCAAACTTTCATATGCAATCAAGTGTACTTGCAACCACATTTCCGTTCTTTGTTGAGCTCTTTTGCACACATAAAATCTAAGAACAAATATATCAAGCAAGATCAATGGATATAGAAAGAATGGAGATTCAAACCCTATTGGACATGTGATGGTATAATATTTGTGATTTTGTTGATTTGCATTGTCTTAGGTAATCTTCATATGTTATGGTGGATCTTTGTTGTTGTTAGGCTGGGGTTTTTGTAGTTGAATCTATTTAATCTTTCAATATTGTTGTTTCCATTTTTACCATAAACATTTTGGCACGCCCGGTGGGACACTTGTCCTTTTGCACTTAACATCTTGGTTGCAGATTTTATGCTTTTGAAGTTGCAGATCTGACATTTTTGACATTTTCGCATCTACGCATAATGAGACCGCATTTTTGCTTTTTTGTTGCGTCTGTGACTCCTGGAATCACGTCTACGTCTGCGACATCATTTTACATTTTACAAATTTCCGATCCGCATTTGCATTCCTAAATTGCGTCTGTGCACCTTTCAACTGCATCTGTGTAGCCGAAACGCATTTGTGAAGATTTAAGGAGCCTCTCTGTCCTGTGACCATGTCTGTGTTTTTTATTTTACAATTTTTGGTTTTTGTTCTAGTTTTTAAGGATTTATTTCATCATTCTGATTTCAAATCTAGTTTATTTGGGCTAACATCTTGTGATCTAGCCAACAAATTGGTCCAACTTATCCTTGAAGCAACACGTCTTGTCGAAGGCCCCTATTTCACAGTCTTTTGGATCTAAAATTTACCTAACTTGTGTGATTGCAGGAGGGGTATTATTGCAAAACTACTAACAAATCTTTGTTGCAAAATTTTTGCAAGGGTTTTTCTTTTGATTTTCATTGTGTGCCTTGTTTTCATAGATTACCAAACACTTCAATTGGTGAAATAAAATTAAACCAGTGTCTTTTGTGTCTTGGGCAATAGGCTCTTTTTGTTTAATCTCTAGAGGGCTTGTCTTCTCGTGTGGTCATTAGGACTACTAGTGAGGAGAGAATGACCCAAGTGGTAGCGAGGAAAACCCACCTCTTCTGAACCACTATAAATAACTATATCCATGGTGAAAGCCATGGGTAACATGTGTTGATTAGTTCATACTAACACTATGTCTCCCCATAAACTTGTTTGATCAAATTTATTTGATCAGTAGAAGGGCATAACCCCTACCGGCTGAGAGCCTTCTGTATTTATAGAGCTAAAAGTGTCGCATGTACGGCCACACGAGCGAATGCCCTTACTAGCACCTTTTTTATTTTAGAAAACCAAAATCCTTCTAGTTGTTGGGGCAGGAGGTCAGACCACTAGAGTGGCCCACACACATACGGTTCTTAGTAGAGATACAAAGTTTGCCACAGAGAGTTTTCATGGGGACCAATGCTTGGCTACCCTAGAGAAGTGAGTGTCAAGGGTGGAGCCAATGGGGTCAAGCATCTAAGTATCTTCTTTGAATAGCGTAGCCTCGGGGGAAACCCCATGTGAGATCAACAACTATTGTCTTGGCCAACCATAGGAATTGTGCTTGTCTTCTTTTAAACATTCAAACATTGAAAGATCAAACATCAAAACATTGTGTCTTTTATGTCTTCAAGTATATGCAAAACATTTTTACATCAAACAACACACTTTTCTTTGAGTCATTTTGAGTCCGGGCACTTGCAAACATTGAGTTCTCATCAACATTGTGTCCTCTTATCACGGAAAAATAGTCAAAAGTTTAGATTTGGTCACAACAAACAACTTTACAAATTGGAAAAATTGCACTCAGTTGCTGGAAACGCATCTGTGTCTGACAGAAATATGTCTGTGTCATTCAATCACTGTGTAGGACATAAACGCGTCTATGTTATCATAAGAAAATTTGCATTCAAAAAATCTCAGAAACGCGTCTGTGCAGTGTTCAAAAATGTTTGTGCCATTTAACCGTGTCTATGAAGTATATTGACACGTATGTGTTCCATATTGTGAAAAACGCTTACAGTTCAACAAACAAGAGCAATCAGTTTTAGATTTCTTGAGCTTCCTAGGTTATTTCTCCAGATTTTCATCTAGAATTCAACCTATCTTTGAGTCTCACAAAGTTCATCATTGCTTTACACCTTTCATTACATTCACATTTGTCTAAACTTGAGTCAAAAGGTCACTTGCTTGTCCTCATCTTGCTTTGTCAACACACTACATACAACAATATTTTGCTAAGTGGTCCCTCATCAAGGTTTATCACCTTTAGGTCTCATTTGGTCTTACTTAGAGTCAAGGTCAACTTACCTCATCAAGAGAATCTATCATCTCTTTGGAAGTCACACCTACTCTACTACATACATAATCGGTCTTACACTTTGGACATTGCAAGTACACCTCTGATTCATTTACATTTCATCCAACTCTTAGTCTTCCATACTCTTTCCATTTTCATCTAGTCTCACACATCTTGGTCAAGACCTAGTTCATGCTTGAAACCCGTTCCCAAAAATCTAGGAGAGAAGCTAAAGAGGCTCAAGAATCCGCAAACATGAGTGCCTATGAGTATGACAACGATATCTTTTTCAATTCTGATCATACCACATTACCTGACATGGACATCTATAGAAACATTCATAATGTTTAGAACCTAGATGATACAAACAACAATGATACACACAATGGCAATATGGACAACTTTTCTGTACATTCAGCAGAAGTGGAAGACTCTATTATGGATCCCCATTTTAATAGATTGGTTGAGGAAATCATGAGAAGAGATAGACAATATTTTCTACAAGTGATGGCACAAAGTGGAACTAAGATACCTCATGATTTTGACGTGTCTCAAATAGTAGAAAATTGACCTATGCAAGAAACTCAACTCAACATGGATCAAATGAGCCCTAATAGTGGAGGTACTAGAGGACCACGTTTTGTGCCTGAGTCACCATCATCTTTGTTTAAAAAACTTGAGGTCCCAAATACACATGGTCAAGCTTATGATACTCGCGAAAGAACATCTCATGAACAACTTCGTCTAAGTATACCTTTATGGAAGTCTTATGCAGATAAATATACTCAATTGCATACCATGCTAAGGACCAACCTCAAAAGAAATTAGATATCCAGAGGCATGCTCAAAATTTGGACACAAGAAAACCTCATGTCAAATTTGGGGGCACTACACAAGAACAAACTCATGGCATGCCTATAGAATATGGTATACATGGACAAAATAGATATTCCATTCCTCATGATGACTCTATACCAAGTAGTCCCTATACGCAACATCACTATAAACCTCCTCCATATGAACATGTGTATGATCAATATCATCCATATATGCAGTATCCTCCTCCACTTGGTGGCTCAGGCATGGGATATGGTCCAAGAAGTCAGTCTCCACCTAAGAATAATTTGGAACAACAAATAAAGGACTTACAAAAGAAAATGGAAGACATAAATACACCAAAGCTAGCTTACACAATGTGAGACATATGTCCCTATCCATTTGACAAAAGCATTCCAATGCCTCCTTTTCCTACACATTTTGTAACACCTAAGTTTGATAAGTACAGAGGCAAAGGAGACCCTAAGGCACATATAAGACATTTTTTCACAGCTTGTATTGAGGTAGAAGCAGAAGAAACATACCTGATGAGATTATTCCCAAAAATCTTAGGTGATCAAGCTATGGAATGGTTCTCCCAAGTTCCACCTGGAATTAAGTAATGGGGTGATCTAGAAGAAGTTTCCGTACAACATTTCTCATATAACATAGAGACAGACATATCAGTTACCACTTTATGCAACACCAAACAAAAGGATGGGGAGTGTTTTTCATCATTCTTGCAAAGATGGAGGAATTTAGCCAGCATATGCTCTTGTGAAATTCCACAAAAACAAATGGTAGAGATGTTCACCCAGAATGTCAACAAAGACATTGGTTATGACTTGAGAAAAGTTTGTTTGTCCACCTTCAAGGACGTCATTGAAAAAGGCTTAGCAATAGAGAAGGTCTTAATTGAGCAAGGCATCATCAAAATATTCAAAGAAAATAAAGAGGACTTTAAAGGAAAAGACAAGCCACAATTTTGGAACAAGAACAAGAACACAATCAATGATGGTGTTGTTGATGCTAATACAGTATGACCCAAAATCATTCTTTCTGGATCAGGCTCTACAAACAACCAAGTGAATACTCAAACAACTTCAAAACCACAAAGGAAATACACCCCATTGGGAGAACCACTTGAGTCATCTTTTAGGAAGCTATTGGAAAACAAGATAATAACAATTCTATACAATCCTCCATATGAGCTGAAAGTCAAACCAAATTAGTGGAATGATGATGAGTACTGTGAATATCATAAGAGCAAGGGACATAAGATAGTAAATTATCATCGAATAAAGAACATTATACAAGATCTTATTGATATAGGTGACATTGAGATAGAAGGACATACGTCCAATCAAGAACATGAGATGTTTAAGGAATCATTCCCTAAACATGACAAGGGAAAAGCCAAAGCCATGGATGAGTAGACCAACTATACCAGAGCATCCTATAACTATGATTCAACTATTAATCACATTTCGATGGACAATTATGTCTCCACCATTATCATAGAGGACAAAATGCCTGAAAATTCTACCCAAAGACCTAAATTTGTCCTAAAAGGCATTGGAACTCCTTCTGAATCTACCTTTGAATGTAATGTCACAACTCGACGAGGTAAAGTCACCCTACAAGGTGCTCCAGCTAAAACCACCACTTCCTTAGCAACCAAACCTGAGTACGACCTAGTAGAATAGTTAGGGAAGACATCCGCTCTTATCTCCATCCTTGAGATTTTACGCATATCCCTTGAACATAAAGTCATTCTTGACAAGACTTTGAGAGACACTTTTGTCCCCACTGATCTAAATGTGGACCAGTTTCAAGCCATGGTGGGATACCTTTCCGTTCCACATTCGCTTACCTTCACCGAAGCTGACGAAGCCTCTGTAAGCCAACCACATAATGCACCTTTACACATTGAAGCCTTCCTACACAAACACCGAATAAAATGACTCCTAATAGATGGATGAGCCAGTATGAACATTTATACTTTAAACACTATAATACAATTAGGATATTCAGATAAACTTATGAATGCTACAAATAGAATTACCATCAAGGCATATGATGATGAAGAACATTCATCCAAAGGCACAGTCACTTTACCTCTCAGAGTAGGACTGGTCACAAAGGATGTGGTTTGTCAAGTCCTAGAGCTCAATCTCACATACAACATATTGCTAGGACATCCATGGATTCATGAGATGAGCGCAATACCATCTACATATCATCGATGTATCAAGTTTCCACAAAATGGAGTTGAAGTGACCACCAAAGCTAACCCAAATACATTCATATATTGCAATAATTTGCGACCTAGATCAGAAATAACAATACCAGTCAATCGAGAAGTTGCTCCATCTTCGGCATATGTGGATCCAGAATCCTTTAAACCTTCGACATCAAAGCAAGCAGAGCTCAAAGAAAAATTCAAGATTAAAGACATGGGATGTGGTGAGTATATCTTTCATGTTGATCAACTCCCACTATCTCCTAAGGTATTCAATCGATAGGATATGAAACAATATGACCCATAACGACATAATTTGGTGTCATAAGGGGTCATATATTGTCTTAAGAGGACATAGGACTCAATATGACTCTATAGGACACATATGACCCATAATGACATTGTATAGTGTTGTAAAGGATCATATTATGTTCTAAGCGGTCATATGGTGTCTTAAGTGGTCATATGACACAATATGACCCATAATGATGTTGGAATGATGATGATTATAATATATTCATCATATATTGTCATTAATGAAACACATACACACACATATGTTTATATTGACTACCGGTGTAACTTCAATTGTTTACACTGTCAACCAATATACTTAGTGGTTAATCTCTAACCATTACTTTGTGATAACTGGTATGTGCATAAGAGACAACCTATGGTTATACTAAGTCGGCATCAAGATGGAGATCAAGCGGAGATCATGACAAAAGATTTGAGAATAACGGTTTATATATTTAACTCAAACTAGTATTGATTGTTCCAACCGCTATTCTGTGATTTTGTGATGAATTACTACAGATTGTGATGAGTTATCCCATTGACAAAATTTTGGCGGTAATTTTTGTGATGAGTTATGATTACTTGACTAGATACACTACACCTAGGAAATTGTGTTATGATTTCCTTAGGCCAACATGAAATCTAAATGTCTATATATTGACATCTTAGTAAATCATTTATAGACATGATGATGGTATGCATGAAGAACGAAAGATTTTGATGTTGAAGAGCGATAAGTGTTAAGATGAAAAGTGTGTTGTATAGCAGTGTTGAAAATGTTTCGAGGGATCCGATCAAGCAAGTATTGTGCTACTCAGAACACATCAAACCATTCCTGTTATTTTCTAACAATCACAACAGAATTCAAATCCCCTAACTGGGTAAGCTCTAACAAGCTTCAATGTACAGATCCTCTAAGAAGGTGATTCATTAGATTGAATTCATAAATCCTTCATCGAGCTTACTCCTAACAGGGTACTACCTTTAATAGGGTATGAGCTTCTAATCAAGTTTTGGGATCTCTAACCAGATTCGCTCCTACCATAGCACATTGTAGACCCTAACCAGTCAGTTATCTATTACTGCAGATAGTTAAGTTGTGAGTTCCATCTCACCATGGTTTTTACCTATTTGGGTTTTCCATGTATAAATATTTGTGTTATGGTGGACGTGTTACTTATTGTGAATGCTATTATATCCTTTTGGATTATATGCACTTTTCTTGAAAGATTTGTTAAGTTCATCTACCGGTTACCAACTGAAGTAGTTTCATTTTTGGTGTCATTGATTCACACCCCCCCCCCTCAGTGCTTTTCAAGTCCATCAATTGGTATTAGAGCCTAACTTCTGTGAAGCCTAATCACTTAGAAGGAAGTCTTGAAACCACCATGGGGTATATGAGTTACCTTGAGATGGCTAGAGAGCTAGAAGCTAGAAGAAATGAGATTGAAACCCTAAGGGTCAAGCTGAAAGCTTCTCAAAATAAAAGAAGAGATCTTACTAAACAACTATTGGAGATATATGATAATAGTTCTTCAGATGAAGCCAATATTGATGCTTTGGTTGAGGAGGTTGAAAAACTCAATGGTGAGAAGTTGAGCCTGAGGAGAGAACTGGAAAGTCTTACTAACCACATGAATTAGGAATTGGAAGCCAGAAGAACGATTGAAGATCTCGTCAAGGAGAGAGATCTTGGCATTGCCAAGATCAAGCGAGAAAATGCTACCTTGCATGAGCATTTGAATGTTGAAAGAGAAGAGAAGGAAAACTTGCAGTTAGATCTTGATTTAGCATCATCTCTAAAAGAGAACCTGTCTAAGCACAATTAAGATCTCACCAAACAGCTCACTGAAACAAATGAGAAGTTGGACAAATTCATCAAAAGTTCAATCTTTCTAGAAGAGCAAATTCAGTCACAAAGGATGAAAGGTGATACCTCTGGACTTGGTTTTCACACATCGGAAAAAGGTGAATCTTCTGGAACTAAGAGAAACATTCCTAAGAACAAATTCGCTCCTAAGGTCAAAAATCCCTACCAGTAAGAGAGTCTTTAAACCTATTTGTTGTGTTTGCCATAAATTTGGTCATACTGCAAATGTTTGTAAAGGCAAACTTAACAGGAATACAATCTTTAATACTAATGCTAGATGCATATCTAAGAAGTTTGAAGGTAATTGCTTCACTTGTGGAATGTATGCACATAGATCTATTTGTAGGATTTTGCCAAGATCAAGGGCACAATGAAAAGCATAAAAGAGAGACAATAGAATGACAAGAACAAACTGTATTCTCATCAATATGCAAATGATCAATTGGATTAACCAATCCAATGAATATAGGCCTGCTTATATAGGCAAGGCCATATGGATGTACAAGCACACAATTATGACATGTGGCTCAATGAGAAACAAGGGTAGGTAAGAAATACTAGGGGTAGGTAGGAGAAATAATATAATATTCCACAAGAGGTGGATGACCCACCGAATGTGGAGTGTAACAGCAAAATAAGACCACAAAAGGTGGAATTTCTCCTACAAGCTCTATCCCTATGTGCACACTTCCCTAAGTGTCTCAAATCCAAACTACGAAGAGATGCATTATCCTAAGTTAACTGAAGTAAAGTGTAATAATATCCAAAATGAATATTTATTTACACCAACACCCCCCCTTAAGTGCAACTTAGGGGAATGAAGACTCAAGTCAACAATGCAAGATGGGTCCCGGCTACTAGGCCATGATAGGTACCCATGTACAATATGCAAATGCAAGAAAAACCATGCAATGCAATCTCTCACAAACAGAGAAAGGGAGAAAACCCAGTGGGAAAAAACTCCCCCCCAAAAGAGAGATGAATGTACAAAAGACTCTCAAAGAAGAAGGACAAAACCTCAAAGAGGATAAAGTCCTCCTCATAAGAGAGGAAGGAGAAGTCAGCTGAACCCCCTAAATGACACATCCCGCACCCCCAAGAGAGCTCGCAACTGTTGGAACTTACTCTCGGTGAAAGGTTTGGTGAATATGTCAGCAACCTGCTCTGCTGTAGGACAATACTGCAAATCAATGACCTGCTCCTGGATGAGCTCTCGGATATAGTGCATATGAATCTCGATGTGTTTGGTCCGCTGGTGCTGGACCGGGTTCTTTGAGATTGCAATAGCACTCTGATTGTCGCAATGTAGAACTGTCAGTCATGGAGTGGTGAATCCAAACTCTGTGAGAATTTGCTGGAGCCAAATGGTCTCAGTCGCTGCGTTAACAGCGCCTCAATACTCAGCCTCAGTCGAAAAGAGAGCAATAGCATGTTGCTTCTTGCTCTACCAACAAATGGGGCCCAAACCAAGGTGAAAACTGTAACCAGAAGTAGACTTACGATCATCAAGATCGCTAGCCCAATCGGAGTCTGTGTAACCAACCAAGCGAAGTCGTGTGCTTGCTGCATAGTGAATCCCATAGTGATGTGTACCCTAGATGTAATGAAGTACTCTTCCTCCATAGCTTGGTCCCACTCAGGAACCCCTGATGCTTCCCTAAATGTCTGTGGATCGGAAGCGGTAGCAATGAATGCATGTGGTAGATCCTGATGCTGTGATCGAGTTCTCCGTGTATCTGAAGGATCCCCAACAAGAGAACCCACAGACTCAAGTGTCTGTCGAGCCCAATGAGGTCGAGGTCGAGGTGGAGAACGAGGCTCTTCAACTGCAAGTGGACCCTGCAGAGGTGTAACCCTGCAAGTCGGAGTTGAAGGAGTCTCATCATCTGAATCACTAACATCACTATCCACAATGGACGAAGGTGGAGGAGGTAGAGAGGCTAAGTTAGGAGAGCTTTCCTCAAAGTGAACACTCCTCTCAATGAAAACCTCATGTGTCTCAAGATCCATCAATCTGTATGCCTTAACACCCTCAGGATATCCAACAAATATGCAAGGCCGACTCTGAGGTTCCAATGCCTTGCGTTTCTGCGGAGGTATGCGAGCCCATGCTGGACACCCAAAGACTCGAAAATGTCTCACAATCAATTTCCTACCAGCCCAAGCCTCAAAAGGAGTAATACCTTGCAAAGCTTTGTGAGGAACCCGATTTTGGATGTGTCTGGTACAACTGATAGCCTCTGCCCAAAAGGCGGGATCAAGAGAACGTGCATGTATCATACAGCTAGCCATTTCTTTGAGAGTTCTATTCTTGTGTTCTGCAACCCCGTTCTGCTGTGGAGTGTATGCAACAGAATGCTGAAGATCAATCCCCTCAAATGTACAAAAATCCTCAAGTCTTTTGTTCACATATTCCCTTCCATTATCTATGCGAAGAATCTTGACCACTTTCCCTGATTGCTTCTCCACATGAGTCTTGAAGTCCTAAAATATGTCAAATACTTCGCTCTTATGAATAAGAAAGTAGACCCAAGTGAAGCGGGAGTAGTCATCAATGAAGGTGAGGACATAGCGGGCCTTACTAAATGAAGGTGCTGGAAATGGACCTGCTACATCGCTGTGAACAATTTGAAGAACTTCCAAAGCTCTCCAAGATTTCCCCTTATCAAACTTCTCTTCGGGATGCTTTCCCATGGAACAACCTGAACATACACCCTCTGAAAAACTGATTCGAGGTAGACCTGTGACCATGTCTTTAGTGCTTAGCTGCTAAAGATAGCGGTAGTTGACGTGACCAAACCGCTCATGCCATAGCTTACTTTCTGTATTTGAATGAGTAAGCAAGGCCCTAGAAGGTGAACTTGGCACAAAGTGAGAGAATGAATAAAGCCTTGAGTTGTCATTGACTTGTCCCACTGCTACCAAGGCATCATCATCAAGTTCCTTTACCACAACTGAATCTGGTGTAAACTCGACCTTTTTCCCATTCCCATAGTGAGTGATTTGGTAGATGGAGAGAAGGTTGGTAGACAAGTTAGGAACATAGAGAACATTCTCAAATGTTCCATTGTCCATGTCAACTAAACCTTTCCCTTCAACCTCTACTTGAGTATCATCACCTATGTAAATGTGAGGTACCTTAGATGGCTCCAATGAAGAAAACTGCTCCTTTGTAGAACCCATGTGATATGAGGCACCCAAGTCAAGTATCCATTGCTGTGAAGAACCTGTTGTAGCCACAAATGCTTGCCCTTTTCCCTTAGAATGTGAGGAAGAGGAAGGAGATGAATCCTTCTTTATGTAGGCGGATGGCAAGTTGATGTTGTTTTTCTTAAGAAGATTAGTTAACTCATCAACTTGCTTTGTGTGGCATCGATGCTCATCATGACCATACTTCTTGCAATATGCACAAGTTGGTTTATCCTTCTTAGGTGGTGTCCCCTTCTTGGAAGAGGTTGAAAAATCGCCTTGTGATGGAGAGGATGATTGTCCTTTTTCCTGGTGTGGCTTAGACTTAGAGTGCTTCTTCTTCTTCTTGGAATCTTTTCCTTGACTTCCTTGATTCCCTTAATTAGCCACCAAAGCCTTGGACTTTGAAGACTTGAGAAGCCCCATGTTCAACAACTTAGATTGTTCCAATATCAACATTTCTGTGAAAGCATCAAATGAAGGCATAACATAGGAACTCCCCACTGTCAAATGATGAGTTTGGAAGCTAGATACAAATGCTGCATATTCTGGTGCAAGCTTATCCAACAAGTTGAATATCAACTGAGTATCCTTTTTGTCAATTCCACAATCCTTAAGCTTTGCTCTTAGCTCATTTGCTTTGGTGACATAATCTTGGATTGTATCAAAACTCTTGGGATCCAAGTTGGTGAGCTCATTGTCAATTTGATAGCCTTTGATTTCATCAACTTGACCATACAATTTCTGAAACATATCCCAAGCCTCTTTGATTGTTTTACACTTCTCAATGTGAAAAATGAGGTCATCTAATACATACTTGCACAAAGTTCCAAGAGCCATGCAATTCTTTGTGAGCCATTCTAACTGATCATTAGGATCAACCTTAGGATCAGGTGGTGTTGTTATTGTTCCATCTATGTAATGTGTGAGACCCTTTTCCATCAATTTACTCCAAACTTTAATTTTCCATGATGCATAATTATGTGGAGTTAAAGGTGGAAATTTATGAGGACTCATTGCAACAAAAAGAGGCACAATCACACAAGACACCCCCCAAATTCACTCAATCAAAGAACCCCCCCCAAAAGTGATGATTTGGCACTTTATAATTAGTGCATATACAATGGGCCACTTGCAAAAAATGGAAAAGTGGACTTCTGATTACAATTTTACAACTGCCTCAATAAGGCCAAAAGAGTCTCAAACTGATAATGCAAGAGATCTAACTAAGATCCAAGCAATTTACAAGTACCTAATAGGCCAAATAAGACCAATATTTGAAAGTACAATTTCCACTCAAAATCTCTAAAATCTGATTATAGATTATGAAAGTAGACGAAAAAACATGCACTTTCAAAAAAAACGGCACCTAAAAAGGAGGTCGTATGAGCTCAAACGAGGCCTTTGAAGTTGCAGAATTGAGGATTGGACAGGTACAGCTGAGAGAATCTAAAAATTTCAAAAAACCTATGCACCAAAATCAGAAAATAACCACACCACTGCGAAGATCATGAAATTTTAGCCCATTTCAAAAAAAATTGCACCAAAAAAGGAGCAAAAATGAGCAAGATATGGCCTTTCAAAGTTGGACTGCAAAATTGAAAAGCTCAATGGAGAGGGGTTGAAAAATTTCAAAAGTCTGCTGATGTAGCACTGACATCAGCAATTCACTGTCTTAAATTTGATGGCCATATGACCGTCGCGAAAACTTCGCCTCCCTGCTGACTGGGCGTCCGTACTGTACAGACAGGCTGACTGGGCGTGGTGACTGTGCAACTGACTGGTTTGCCATACCGTACGGACTGCTGACTGGGCGGTCTCCATCAGCTCTGCGTGGCGACTGACGTGGCAGATGATTGGACGTACAAACTACAAACCGTGGGCTAGTGGCCGCCTGCCACATGGCGGGCGCGGATTCCATCGGTTTTGTAGACCGCCGACGGAAGGAAGGCGTCACCAGAGAAGAATATTTCGGCGGGTTGGGAGCCGAGGTCGCCGGAGGTGGAGGGAGCTGCCGGAGAGTGTGGGCGGCGGCCGGCAGGGTCCCGATGGCGCGGGAGCTGGGCTGCGCGGGTCTCGGCGGCACGGGGGAGATCTGCGGTGGCGGTGGTGACAGAGGTCGACGAGAGTTCAGCGGCAGCCAACAGGTGTTTCTCGACGGCGGTGCTGGTGACAGAGGTAGCCCGGAAGAAAGTACCGCCAAGTGCAAGGACTGTGGCAGCGGCTGCGCAGACCTGCAGGTATGACAAAGTACGGGGGGGTCTATGGACCCCTAAACAACTTTTGCTTTTTGATTTTATTTTTTTATTTTTTTGATTCGCCCCTTTTTTTTTATTTTTCGAATTTTTTCCAAATTTTTTTTTTTTCAGAAAATAGGAAAAATAATTTTTTTTCGAAATCTGTACGATAATATCCAAAATGGGGAAAAAAAATTTCTCACCAAAATAGGTCGACTTTATAGTCGGAATTTATGGAAACGGCCTCCCGGATTCAACGGTGATGTCCAAATCGCTGTACAATGCCCCCAAAAAATGAAGATCCTCAAATCCAAAAATAGAAGCCTTCCACGATGTCTCCAAAAACCTAATCAATGAAGCCCCAATATCTCTGATACCATGTAGGATTTTGCCAAGATCAAGGGCACAATGAAAAGCATAAAAGAGAGACAATAGAATGACAAGAACAAATTGTATTCTCATCAATATGCAAATGATCAACTGGATTAACCAATACAATGAATATAGGTTTGTTTATATAGGCAAGGCCATATGGATGTACGAGCACACAATTATGACATGTGGCTCAATGAGAAACAAGGGTAGGTAAGAAATACTAGGGGTAGGTAGGAGAAATAATATAATATTCCACAAGAGGTGGATGACCCACCGAATGTGGAGTGTAACAACAAAATAAGACCACAAAAGGTGGAATTTCTCCTACAAGCTCTATCCCTATGTGCACACTTCCCTAAGTGTCTCAAATCCAAACTACGAAGAGATGCATTATCCTAAGTTAACTTAAGTAAAGTGTAATAATATCCAAAATGAATATTTATTTACACCAACACTATTGAGTGAAGATATAGAACTAATAATCTAGTACCACATATGCATCCAAGACCAAATGGCAACTGAATGAGGAATTTTGACAACCGAGTAAACATGAACTGGCAAAGACCCTATAGCAACTGGTTTAGTCCATTTGAGATGGAAAAGGTAACGAATGTTATTTGCATCATCTGTAATAACTTTGGCCATGTGGCTATGAATTGTAGAAGAAGAACTGGGAGAGAAAATGCAGGACCTTGGAGATCATCTGGTATGGCTTGTTATCACTGTAATAAACCGGGGCACTTAGCAAAATTCTGCAGATCCAGAAATAGCAAACTGGTCAATTCTTCAAAAGATCAGAAAGGTAAACAAAAACTAAATGTTAAAGAAACAAGAGAGGAAATGAACTGCATTTGGAAGAAAAAGAGTGATGACTCACTGATAGAGGAAACTATTCCTTCACCTAGTGGAGAGAACCCTACACCGATGAACTAAGCCTTGTCATATGGCTAAGGGGAGCTTAAACGACAAATTTACCTCTGGACCCCTTGAGATGAATGAGTGGTAAGAAATTTTTGGGAGTTTGAAATTTTGGTAACTTTTGTTGACATGTTATCAACCGGTTTACTCCTTGAGCTGTGAAATTAGGGTTTGCAACCCTAACAGGTGAGCATTTAATATCGTAGGTAAAAATGATAAAAATGAATTTTCACTTTGTTATTTTTTACCCTAACGCATTCAAGAGAGAAAATTGGAGCACTTGTTGAGCTGAGAAAGATTGTTTGCTGTCAATTGCTAAATTGCTTTGTGATTTGTGTAATCAAGTTGAACTGAAGGTTGCAGAAAGTCGAATTAGTGTGCACTTGGGCATACTACCGGTAAAACGAGGCAGCGTGCATAAGAAAAGGTATTTCTTTGAAAATATTGCTTCGAAGTCTTGTTCATCTGCAATGGCATCATCTTCAAAATCTGTAGAGAGGTTAATGATTACTTCTGAGCCTATGGAAGTTGTAGTTACTGAACAAATTGTATCATACAATGCATTGTCACAAGTTTCGAGTGGAGTTTTGGTCAAAAGTGATTTATCTAGTTATATTGACTGCAAGATAGAAGATCTAGGATCTTTATACATTTATACTCAGTTGAAATCACTTTGTCATGAGAATGGAAAGATTGAAACAAAGTATGCTAGGTTTTCAAAAATGGTTTTCATAATGTCGCTTACTTTCTTAAAGATTTCGAGGAAGAACATATCAGAATCATTTTGAATCGAGTTCATGGAGAGAACATGTACCTAAAGAGAACTCACACAATAACTAAGGAAGCCATTCAGGCTATAACTGGTTATTTCTCAACCGGTGAAGTACCTGAGTTAAGGCGAATTTCTAAAGAGACTATATTCTCTTTAACCGGTTCTACATCTAATAAGTGTGCCTTCTCTATTAACAATATTAGAGACCCTGTAGTGAAACTAGCAACAATGGTGATAGGCTACCTAGTATTTTACTCTAGTAGACTAAATAGTGTTCCATCTGCAACAATTCATATAGCTCACAAAATGATTGTTGATAATACAAATTATGATCTTTGTGAAGCTATCAAAAGGCAATTATTTCAAAATTTGCAATCTATCAAAAAGGATAGTAGTCAAAAGTTCAAGTATGGTCAGCTATTATTTGGGTTATTCTTCTATTTCCATAATTTTCTACCGGGAATTGGAGACATTGAATGGTCAAAAGACCTTCCGGTCACTACACAAATCAAGAACAACATTAAGGCTGTAAGAAATACTTTCCCTGTAGCTATGAATAAGTATTTTAATGAATTTCAAAAAAGGATGATCATGAGAATGATATTACCAGAAGATGTGGTAAGGCACTTTGAAAAAGACATAGTCTTTATTGTTACCACTGCCTTTTTCTTGATGCAAGCAATTGAGCCTAGGAAAGAAGAGATGGAAGACATGAGTTATGAGGTGAACTACAATCTACTGGTTGGATATGGTAACAACCTATCAGCATCACCTAAAGACAAAAAGAAGGCAAAATTGGACATTGTGGCAGTCCGAGATGCACCAGCAGAAACCAATACTGCTCCCGTTGCTAATGTGAAAGGAAGGAAAAAGAAGTTTGAGGAAGCACCTCTAGCAATAAAGAATACAAGGGTTACCCAGAGTATCCAAACAAAGAAGGAACCAGAACCCAAGGTATATGTAAAGAAGGAGAAAGTTACAAGGAAGAGAGGCAGAAAGTTAATTTTACAAGAAGAGTCTGAGGGTACTGATACTGATAAAGAACCCAAGAAGATAAAGTCAGCCGACAAAGTATCCAAGCAAGTTAAGGAAGTGTTGAAGGCAACTATACCTCTTGATATCTCTACTTTCAAACCTGGGAGTCATTTTGAAAGAACAATGAAGACATTAGGGAGAAATAGATTTGAAAAATGTTAAAGAATATTTTCATTCCTTCAATGAAGATGAGAAAGAACAAGTTGTTCAACAGGTAATCACTCAGTTGTGCCATTATAGTAGATTGCCTCATGATATTGAAAAGGATGTTTCAAATTCTTTATATACAATTATTATAAATAAATGGGAAGAAGTTATTAAGATTGAAAAAGAGATCATTGATGAAGTATTTGTACAATATTTTCTTGAATTTTCTAAAGATGAAATTAGTACTTTAATGGATCGGTACAAAGATCAGTTTATGTTCAAAGCAAGAAGATTGAAGCTTGTTAGTGAAAAGAGGTCGATTATTGAAACTGAGATCCATCATATAGCTTGCAATATAAAATGGATGGAAGAAATTGTACTATCTTCTAAGAATGTAGAAGATGTTGTTGTTAATAGATCGGAAATGGATGAAGAAGAGATTGTTCAGGGAGATGTGGTCTATCATGTCAAGGATGAAACCAATATTCATGTTATTGATGATGTTCAAGACATAGTTGATATATCTAGAGATGTCACTGCACCGGATATGGAGTCTCCCGAAGTCACAGATTTACAGGTCAAGTCAGTTGAGCAACTAGCAACTCAACTAAAAGTGGACAATCCACCGAAAACAGAAAAACTGGAGAAACCCCAATCTCCACTGGTCATTGAAGATAATAAGAAAGAGCCTACTGAAAATGTTGTCACACAATCCTCTGAAAAGAAAATGGAGAAGAATACAGAAAAAATGATCATTAAGGTTGTATCCTCTGAACAAGCAAAGCAAAAGCAACTTGATGATGATTCGTTAAGTATTTCAGGACCTATAGATGTGGACAATATGAGTGCATCAAAAACGATGAAGATTGTTGATGTTATGCAATCTAGGGCGCATGAGAAGAGATTAAAAGAGAAAAGGATTGAGGCAAAGACAATTCAGACTGTAGTAGATATTTTATATGGTTTGTTACTAGAAACATCTACAACACATCTATCTACACCTATTAGCAAACTTGGTCAGTCAGTTGCAGATGCATATGATCAAATCAAGTCACTGGAAGATGCTGCTCAAATCTATGCTGAAAAGAGTCACAAGAAGAAGTATGGAGAAAAACTAGCAAAGGATATTGGTAGTGGAAAAATGGCTCTGTCACACAATAAAGATTTGTTGAGTAAAGCTATTGATACGGAAGGAAAAGTTCTTGCTTCAACCTCTAATGTTTCTTTCTTTTATTCTGACATTTCAAAAAGGCATACAAACACAGAGCAAGAGCTAGAATGGATATGCAGTACATATGTTCCTCTTAAGGATTCTATTTTTGCCTTTAACAAATCTATAGATGATTTGCACAACAAGCTAGATATTTATGATCATGAGAAGGAAAAGAGACTTCGGTCGCTAAAGGAACTCAAAAGTCTGCTCACATCACAAGTAGACATACTTCAGAGAGCCTACTCCAATGTAGAAGCTATCCTAGCAACCCTTGAAACCTGTACACTAGATTCAATGGAAGAATTCCATTCACAGCTGATGTCTACATTTGAGTACACTAAGAATGTGCTAGAGACATGGACAAATGCTTTGTCACAATTGAAGAAGAGCTACAATGTTATTTTCATGAGAATTGCTTATGCCTGAACTTTAATTCAAGTTTTTCAGTTATATATATATATATATATATATATATATATATATATATATATATATATATATATATATATATATATATATATATATATATATATATATATATATATATATATATATATATATATTGCTTTTTCAATTTGGCATTGTTGTCAAAGGGGCAGTAGAAATATGTATGTGTGTTTTTGAAAATTTTGTATATCATGTATGCATCAAGGTGGAGCATGAGTATATGTGTAAATTTGTTGTGTATGCACACTTAGTGGTATTACTGTAAAAATTTCTAAGTATTGCCATCAATGCCAAAGGGGGAGATTGTTGGCATGATGATGATTGTAATATATTCATATTTGTCATTGACAAAACACATACACACATATGTTTATATTGACTACCGATGTAACTTCAATTGTTTACACTGTCAACCGATATACTTAGAGGTTAATCTCTAACCGGTACTTTGTGATAACCGGTGTGTGCATAAGAGACAACCTGTGGTTATACTAACTCGACATCAAGATGGCGATCAAGCGGAGATCATGACAGAAGATTTGAGGATAACGATTTATATATTTAACTCAAACCGGTATTGATTGTTCCAACTAGTATTTTGTGATTTTGTGATGAGTTAATACAGATCATGATGAGTTATCCCACCGACAAACTTTTGGCGGTAATTCTTGTGATGAGTTATGATCACTGGACTAGATACACTACACCTAGGAAATTGTGTTATGATTTCCTTAGCCTGACATGAAATCTAAATGTCTATATATTGACATCTTAGTAAATCATTTATAGACATGATGATGGTATACATGAAGAGCGAAATATTTTGATGTTGAAGAGGGATAAGTGTTAAGATGAAGAGTGTGTTGTATAGCAATGTTGAAAATGTTTAGAAGGATCTGATCAAGTAAGTATTGTGCTATTCATAATAGATCAAACCATTCCTGTTGTTTTCTAACAATCACAGCAGAATTCAAATTCCCTAATCGGGTAAGCTCTAGCAAGCTTCAATGTACAAATCCTCTAACAAGGTGATTCATTAGTTTGAATTCATAAATCCTCCACCGAGGTTACTCCTAACAGGGTACTACCTTTAACAGGGTATGAGCTTCTAATCAAACTTTGGGATCTCTAACCAGATTTGCTCCTAGCAGAGCACATTGTAGACCCTAACCAATCAGTTATCTATTACTGTAGATAGCTAACTTGTGAGTTCCATCTAATCATGGTTTTTACCTATTTGAGTTTTCCACGTATAAGTATTTGTGTTATGGTGGATGTGTTACTTATTGTGAATGCTATTATATCATTTTGGATTGTATGCATTTTGTTTAAAAGCTTTGTTAATTTCATCTATCGGTTACTAGCTAAAGTAGTTTCATTTTTGGTGTCACTGATTCACTCCCCCTCTCAGTGCTTTTCAAGTCCATCAAACGACATAATTTGGTGTCGTAAAGGGTCATATTGCATCCTAAGGGGTCATATAGTGTCTTAAGGGGTCATGACACAATATGACCCCTTAGGATACAATATGACCCATAACAACATAATTTGGTGTTATAAGGGGTCATAGGACACAATATGACCCCTTAGGACACCATAGGACCCATAACGGCCCAATATGGTGTCATAAGGGGTCATATATTGTCCTTTGGGGTCATATGGTATTTCATGACCCCTTAGGACACCATATGACCCCTAACGACACCATATGGTGTTATAAGGGGTCATAAGGGGTCATATGATCTATAACGACACCTTATAATGTTGTAAAGGGTCATATTATGTCCTAAGGGGTCATATGGTGTCTTAAGGGGTCATATGACACAATATGACCCCTTAGGACACAATATGATCCATAAAGACACAATTTGGTATTGTAAGGGGTCATATGGTATCCTAAGGGGTCATAGGACATAATATGACCCCTTAGGACACCATAGGACCCATAACGACCCAATATAGTGTTATAAGGGGTCATATATTGTCCTTATGGGTCATATAGTATCCCATGACCCCTTAGATCACCATATGACCCCTAATGACACCATATGGTGTCCTAATGGGTCATAGAGTGTCATAAGGCGACAAGATGAACCATTATTACAATATAAAAAGCAGTACCAATACTTCTTATAAAAATTTGACACCTAAGGGGTCATAGGATAAAATATGACCCCTTCCCCTCCCTCTTTCTATCTCTCTCTCTCTCTTCCCCCTCTCTCTCTCTCGCCTTCCTCTGCCCTCTCCTCTCTCTCTCTCTCTCTCTCTCTCTCTCTCTCTCTCTCTCTCTCTCTCTCTCTCTCTCTCTCTCTCTCTCTCTCCTCCCTCCCTAATATCATATACTAATATATTTAAAAATTAATATATTATATATTAATATATTAATAAACAATAGATTAATTATGTGCAAATTTAGTTATTGAATTTACTTATTAAAATCGGATATCCGGTTTCTATTATACAAATTTATAATTTGAAAATTTGGCTCGGGTTTGCTTTGGGATTTGGCTTGGAAGTGACAAGCCTAGAAAGTCAACTCAAAAAACGTTTTTTTCAGTATTCCTTGATTTTCCATACTTTACACTAGTGGCTGACGACCTTTTTTATAGACAAAATTGATAAAACAAAAAGGGTTTTTTAAGGACGTTCTCAACTTTCCAACAATATAAGGCTTGTCTTACTTTGACTTTAATAAATTATTATTATTTATTCTAATTAAATTCTGACAAAAGTCTTGATTGATAGACATATTGAAAAAAACTCATAACTTTCAAAGGATATAACATTTTTTGAATCTGAAACATGTGTCACATCCTATGCTTCCTCTACTATAGGGAAAAAAAATTTAAAAATGAATTTCATAAGGTTTTGACCAAGTTAAGGTGGTCAGATGTAGGAGTTTATGAATTTATGAAAAGTTGTAGTAAACAATTCATAAATAATTGTTTACTTTATACAATATTATAAAAAAATATGTGTCACATCTGGACATGAGTCTAATACTTATATTATAAATCTTATAAAAAAATACTATGATTTGATTGTGATTAGGTTGTCAGGCATACACTTACTTCTTATCTTTTTCCTGAAATTTAATATTACTACATTCAAATTTGCAATTTTCATCAAATAGGATTTTTTTTTCCAAAAAATAACTAGCAGCTTAGAAACTACATTGAATTTTCTATAGATTCTCTTCTTACATATTTTAAAAATAATGTTCATAACTTATTCAAATTTTCATGTCAAGTTTCATAACTTTGATTTTCTGAAATTTCATTGCCACTTAAGGGCTTGTTTTGGCACACCATGATCCTGCACATACCCAAATTTGAAACAACACATTAAAAAGGGGGGAACCACACAATCCATTTATAAAACAAAAATTCTCATCACATCGCAAGAGCTGGATTTGAAAGAAATACAATGCAAGAGAAAAACAGAAAGCAAAAACACAGAGTGACAAACATGCACATCAGTCGACCAAAATCAACAAAAGCACACGGGTATTGTCCTTGTTACCATACATATTTTTCTACATCACACTATTATTTCACATTTTCTCCTTTATGAACTATATAAACTGCAACATTTAATCCGAAAATTTTTGAAGCATTCCCAAGCATTCCCAAAATCCATTCCCAAGTATTGATAGGCATTCCCAGAAACCATTCCCACTAAAATTTATGTATTCTGTTAGTTTTAAATTAAAAACATTGAGAAATATAATGCTTACCAATAATGTGTCACATATACACACATATATTCATTCAGTCTCGCATTCACTTCTTTTGCTTGGGCGAGGGGACGTAGTCTTCATTGTTGTCGGACTCCTTAGGAACCTCTAGTATGGCGTACCAATAACCAGTGTCATCTGCAACTCCTGCCTCAACTGCACCTCCCAACGTTCCCTCTCCTGCCACCTCACCTACACCTCTTGACGTTCCCTCACCTCCCACCTCACCTGCACCTCCCAACGTTCCCTCACCTCTCGCCTCACCTGCACCACCCGATGTTCCTTCATATGTCTTCTTCCTCTCAACGAGCCACATCTCCAACATCATCCATGTTGGCATTCACATGAAGATTACATTAATGATATGTTATTTTTTCATTGATGTCAATTAACTGGTAATGATATTAATGATATTAATGATATTGTCGATATTGTTGTTATTATTGATATTGTCTTGTAATTAGTAGGAAGAACTTTTTGGAAGATATTGTAAACCGATATGTAAGTTTGTGAGTTGAACCGGTAACCAGTATAAGAGGTTAAACCATATCTATTTAATGTAACCAGTAAACCCTACCAGTTGTTTTTGTTAAACCCTAACCGATTAAAATTGTTGAATTGATTATGTTGGTTTATGATCTGATGATGAGCGGTAATGATGACGACATGTGTGATCATTGTATGAAGACAAGTTCAAATTGTTGTAGCGTGTTTCTTTGTCTAGGGAATGAGCAAAGTGTATTGCATCTAATGTAAAGTGTGTGATGAGTTACAAAGTCCAATAAAGTGGTGATCAAGGAGCGGTTGGAGTTTTCTTGAATAATGTGTACAGATTGCTATGTAAATCCAACGGTCATACTTGAACTGATTTTTTTATAATCTCTATGAGACCATTAGGTTTTTGTGGTGTTTCCGGCCTAATTGATTTGTTATAAGGTCGATGAATTTGTTTTCTAAAAGGTGTTGGCAGAAATCAGTTGAGTGTGTGGTTGCCGAACCAGATAATGAATCTGCAGTTTGAGTAAAGGCAAATTGAAGCTTAAAAGGATCTAATCAAGCAAGTGTAGTTCTATTCAGACAGATCAAGCAAAATCTTGTTGTCTTCTAACAATTACAGCAGAATTGAAATCCCCTAATCGGGTAAGCTCTAACAAGCTTGGTTACTTCTTAAATCCTCTAACAAGGTGATCCATTAGCTTGGATTCTCTAATCTTCCACGAAGGTTACTCCTAACAGGTTACTTTCTTCTAAAAAGGCATTTGTAGTCAATCCCTTAATCGGGTGATTCCTAACAAGATCAGTTTTTAACAAGACTTTTGTAAAATCTTTACATGCTTGGCTCCTTACAGGGCGAACTTCGGAAGAGTTCAGATAGTTATCTTGTGAGTCTCATCTCACCGTGTTTTTTCCCATTTGGGTTTCCATGACAAAAATATTTGTGTCATGTGGTGAATGTTTTTGTGGTTATGATCTTATGATTGATTTGATTAACTACTTAACTATTCTGATAAGGCATGATAACCAAAAGCATTGAGAAATGAAGTATGTTAACATATGATAAAGCATTTGGATGTTTACAAGTTTAATGTTGTTTACTGTTAAGTTGCTATAACAGTCAATCGGGTTTTTTTTATGAGATATTATCTTGACAGAGTTATTTCATTGATAAGTTTACTTTGTGTGATTGAGATTGAGATTGAGATTGGGAAGTTTGTATTAGTTTTTCAATTTACTGATTCACCCCCCCCCCCTCTCAGTAATCTACCAAATACTTATTCTTTCATCATACCATTAATTGGTATCAAAGCGACTCAGGTCCTCTAAGATCTAAACCTAACATCTTAAGGAAAATATCTTGTAGATCATGATGAAGAAGGAAGGTCTGGAGTTTAACAGAGAAAACTATAGGATATGGAGCGACAGAATGATAATTTACATAAAGAGTCTGGGAAGTTAGTATTGGGAAGATGTCAATACTAAATTTGTTGCACCCACTAGGATTCTGACTAATGATCAAAAGAAAGAACAACAAGAAAATCATCAAGCACTAGAGGCCATTATCAGCTCTATGTCTGATGTTGAATATGTAGATGTTCATGGTCTAGAGACTGCACATGAGGTATGGCAAAAACTTGAAGAGATTTATAGCAGTGATGAATATGTTAAGATTGCTAAATAGGAGAGTCTAAGAGGAAAGTTTGATGACTGAAGGTGAGAATATCTAGTAGTATGGTCAAAGGATAAAAGAGATAGTCGGTGAAATTAAGAGTGCAGGAAGGAAAGTGGAAGATGCCACAGTGATCAGTAAGGTACTGAGAACCCTGCTACCGATCTACGCTATCCGAGTTGCAGTTATTCAAGAGTTGAAGTCCGTAGACAAAACTAAGGTAACTCTTGACTCCATCATAGGCAAACTTACTGCTTTTGAATTAAACGGTTATGATGGTAGTATACAAAAATCAGAGTCTGCTTTCAGAGCTTCTGTCTCTAACCCATATGTGAGAAAAAGTAGAGATACTAGTCATGGTTATGAATCCAAATCCAGTAGAGATGCTGATGATGAAGACAGTTTAGTGGAGCTTGAAGCATTGTTGGCAAAGTGACTTCCTAAAGGCACTGGCAAATTCAGAGGTAAATTACCTTTAAAATGTTTTGCATGCAACAAGATTGGTCACATAGTTGTTAATTGTCTTAATGGTGAAAATGAACACAAGAAAGAGAAATTCAAGAAGTATAAGGTTAACGGCAAGAGAGATTGTCTTATTGCTATTGATAGTGGTATCACTGATGAAGAATTTGATGGTGATGCTAGTGAATATATTGTGTTTGTAGCTATTAAGGAAGAGATATCAAACCAAAAGGCATTAGTGTCCAGGATGGATAACTTTGATGAGTGGATCATTGATAGTGGTTGTTCACATCATATGATCGGTGATCGGAGCAAATTTCTTTCCTTGAAGGAATTTGATGGCGGTGTTGTAATATATGGCAATGACTCACCCATCATGGTTAAAGATAAGGGAGTTATTTCTCTTAATGGGAAGAGCCATGTTGACGATGTCTACTGGGTTGAAGGTCTAAAGCACAATCTTTTGAGTGTGGCACAACTCAATGACAAAGGATACCCACTGGAGTTTAAAAATAGTATGTGTAAAATCTTTGACAACAAAGGTGAATTGATTGCAACCGGGAAACAAACTAAAGGTAACCTATTTCACCTTAATCCTAAAGTTAGAAACTGTTTGATTGCAAAAATAGATGATAGTTGGCTTTGGCATAGTAGATTTTGTCATATAAAATTTGATAACATTGTTAAAGTGAGTAAGTCCAAGACAGTGAGAGGTTTGCCTTAGTTAGACAAACCAGTTAATGCTCTTTGCAAAGAATGTCAGTTAGGAAAGACGACTTCTTCAACTTTCAAGAGAAAATCCTTCTCAGTGGAGAATTTGTTAGATTTGGTTCATATAGATCTTTGTAGACCAATAAGAACAAAAAGCATTCAAGGTGAAAAATATTTCATGATCCTCACTGATGATTGCTCAAGGATGATGTGGGTCACATTCTTCAAGGATAAGACTGAAGCTTTTGGTAAGTTCAAGGCATTCAGGGCCTTAGCTGAGAAAGAGAGCGACAAGAAGATAAAATGTTTGAGAATAGATCAAGGAAGTGAATTTACTTCTAAGTAATTCACTAAGTATTGTGATGAGAATGACATCAAATGACAACTTTCTGCACCAAGGACACCACAACAGATTGGTATCGCAAAGAGGAACAACCGGTCAGTGATTGAAGCTGCTAGGACAATGTTGATACAAGGAGGTGTAGCGAAAACATTTTGGAGAGAAGCTATCAGTAGAATTGTCTACACTATGAACCGAGTTTTGGTGAAAAGAGGTAAGGACAAGACCCCTTATGAATATTGGTATGGAAGATCACCCGATGTTAGCTATTTTAAGATATTTGGAAGCAAATGTTTTATTAAGAGAGGTGATTACATTAGCAAATTTTAAGATAAGAGTGATGAAGGCATATTTCTTGGCTATTCCACCAAGAGTAAGGCCTACAAATGTTTTAACAACTAGACACAAAGAATTGTTGAGAGTGTTGATGTTCGAGTGGATGAATGTCCTGAAGTTTCAAAGGAAATCAGTTTGGAGAAGAAGGATGAAGATCCTTGCATTTTGCTTTTGGAACCTGAAACTGTTAAATTTGAAACTGGCAAAGCAAATCCTGATGCACTTGTTCAACCAGAACAGATAAATTTAGAAGATGATGATAATGATGAAGCTAAACCTGAAGATAAAGATCATATTATTCTTAGATATGTGAGACTGAATTACAATCCTGAACAGATTATTGGGGATAAGGATGTTGGAGTACTAACCAGAAGGAGAATAAGAGAGAACTCTTGCATGATCTCCACCATTGAACCAAGAACTGCTAAGGAGGCATTTGGTGATGATCATTGGGTTAAAGCTATGGAGGAGGAATTGGATCAAATTGAGAAGAACAACACTTGGACCCTAGTACCTCGACTGGTAAATAAGAATGTTAGAGGTACTAAATGGGTATTCAGGAACAAGTTGAATGAAAAGTTGGTGTTGTAATTCACAATAAAGCTAGGTTGGTTTGCAAGGGTTATGCACAAGAAGAAGGAGAAGATTATGGAAAATTTTTTGCACCAATAGCAAGACTGAAAGGTGTCAGAACTTTACTTGCATTTGCAGCGCATAAGAAGTTCAAGGTATACCAAATGGATGTTAAGTCTACATTTTTGAATGAGATATTGGAAGAAGAAGTTTACATAGAGCAGCCAGATGGTTATGCTTTGACTGATGACAAAGACATGGCATGCAGATTGCATAAGGCTTTATATGGATTAAAGAAGGCACCTAGAGCATGGTATGAAAGACTTCATACACATCTGATGAAGATAGAACCAGTGATGATAGTAACATTTATCTCAAGTCTGAAGGAGATAAAATTCTAGTCAGTGAAGTATTTGTTGATGATATCATATTTGGAGGTAATGATGTCATGAGCAATAGTTTTGAGGATGAAATGAAAAATGAGTTTGAAATGTCTTTAGTAGGGGAAATAAAAAGTTTCATAGGCTTGCAAATACAACAAATGAAGAATGGATTTTTCATTACACAATCTAAGTATGTGAAAGAGGTCTTGAAGACATTTGACATGAGTGACTGTAAACCAGTTGGGACACCAATGGTTACAGGTTGTAAGTTGTCTAAGGAAGATGAATCTAAATCTGTTAATGAAAAGGAATACAGGTCAATGATTGGTGAATTGCACTATGTTGTTCACAACATACCGGATATAGCCCATGTTGTTGGCATAGTTCCTAGATTCCAGAAGAATCTGAAGGAAACACATCTGATAGCAACTAAGAGAATTTTTAGATACCTGAAAGGTACTGTTGACTATGGATTATGGTATCCATATGGAGGAAAATTTGATTTGAAGGTGTACACAGATGCTGATTGGGCAGGAAATGTTGATGACTGGAAAGCACAACAGGTGGAGCATTCTTTCTTGGAGGAAGACTTGTTTCATGGAGTAGTAAGAAGCAGAGTTGTACTTCACAGTCTACTGCTGAAGCTGAGTATGTTGCAACTTATATGAATTGCACACAGGCTATTTGGATGAGGCACATTTTGGAAGGTTTTAAGATGAAGATCTCATAACCTATAAAGATTTTATGTGATAATACTAGTGCCATAAATATTTCTAAGAATCCTGTTTTGCACGCACGAACCAAGCATACTGAATTGAAGTATCATTTCTTGAGGGAAAAAGTGTAGAGCAAAGATGTTATCTTAGAGCATGTTTCTACCAAGGAGAAAATTGCTGATATTTTTACCAAACCTCTACCCAAGACTACATTTGAGTATCTTAGAAGTCAACAAGGGGTTGTACCCCTTCATGAGGTTAGTTGAGCGTGATGTTAATTGCATCAGTCCCTGAACCACTTGCAAAATTTTATAGAAGGATTGGTGTAGTAGTGGAAGCTATTCCATAGGGGGAACATTTAGTTGCAGATTATTATTATTGTACAGTGAACTTTGCAATTACATGATTTACTTTCAATTTGGCATTGTTCTCAAAGGGGGAGAAGTATTATGTGATTATGAGGAGAACCAGTAACAAGGTGAAGACATGAAGAGCGTGGTGAATACTTGGTAATGTAAACTAGGATTCCTATTCACAAATCACAACAGTAATCATAGGCGTTGATGTTTGTATTTCCATCAATGCCAAAGGGGGAGATTGTTGGCATTTGCATGAAGATTGCATTAATGATATGTTATGTTGTCATTGATGTCAATTAACTAGTAATAATATTAATGTTATTGTTGATATTATTGTTATTATTGATATTATCTTGTAACCGGTAGGAATAACTTTTTGAAAGATATTGTAAACCGGTATGTAAGTTTGTGAGTTGAATCGGTAACCGTTATAAGAGGTTAAACCCTATCTATGTAATGTAACCGGTAAACCCTACCAATTGTTTTTGTTAAACCCTAATCGATTAAAATTGTTGACTTGGTTATGTTGGTTTATGATCTAATGATGAGCGATAATGATGACAACACGTATGATCATTGTATGAAGACAAGTTCAAATTGTTGTAGCGTGTTTCTTTGTCTAGGGAATGAGCAAAGTGTATTGCATCTAATGTAAAGCGTGTGATGAGTTACACAGTCCGATGAAGCAGTGATTAAGGAGCAGTTGGAGTTTTCTTGAATAATGTGTATAGATTGCTATGTAAATCCAACAGTCATACTTGAACCGATTTGTTTGTAATCTTTATGAGAGAATTAGGTTTTTGTTGTGTTACTGACCTAATTGATTTGTTATAAGGTCGATGAAGTTGTTTTGTAAAAGGTGTTGGCAGAAATCAGTTGAGTGTGTGGTTGTTGAACTGGATAATGAATATGTCGTTTGAGTAAAGGCAGATTGAAGCTTAAAATGATATGATCGAGCAAGTGTAGTGCTATTTAGATAGATCAAGCAAAATCCCGTTGTCTTCTAACAATTATATCAGAATTGAAATCCCCTAATCGGGTAAGCTCTAACAAGCTTGGTTACTTCTTAAATCCTCTAATAGGTGATCCATTAGCTTGGATTCTCTAATCCTCTGTCGAGGTTACTCCTAATAGGATATTTGATTCTAACAAGGCATTTGTCGTCAATCCCTTAATCGGGTGATTCCTAACATGATCGATTCTTAACAGGACTTTTGTAAAAGCTTTAACAACCTTAGCTCCTAACAAGGCGAACTTCAGAAGAGTTCAGATAGTTATCTTGTGAGTCTCATCTCACTATGGTTTTTCCCATTGAGTTTCCACGTCAAAAATATTTGTCATGTGGTGAATGTTTTTGTGGTTATGATCTTGTGATTGATTTGATTAACTACTTAACTATTCTGATAAGGCATGATAACCAAAAGCATTGAGAAATGAAGTTTGTTAACATATTGTAAAGCATTTGGATGTTTACAAGTTTAATGTTGTTTACTATTAAGTTGTTATAAAAATCAACCAGGTTTTTCTTATGAGATATTATCTTGACAGAGTTATTTCATTGATAAGTTTACTTTGTGTGATTGAGATTGAGATTGAGATTGAGATTGGGAAGTTTGTATCAATTTTTCAATTTATTGATTCACCCCCCCCTTAGTAATCTACTAGATACTTATTCTTTCATCATACCATCAGTCCATTCGAGTGTGGTTTCGACAGACCTTGCCTTGCGGTCCGTCCCCACTTCCCATTGAAGGAAGGGGAAAAATGTAGGACCCCACGAGCTAGTTCTCACTTACGCACTTCAAACCCAAGCCCTGGAACAACTGTTAGGACAAGTTGATTGAGATTGACTAGCCATTCATCGCCCACAATTTCTTTCAACAACTATTTAACTTTCTCTAAACGTTTCCCAATCTGCCAAGCCCAAGCCGCCACCATGGCCACGATGCCCACATTCATCTGGTACCAGTGATCTGTGTTCATGAAACAGTCACCCAGAAACAATTTCAAGTATTGAAGAAATTTGTCATCCCCGAACTTGAATATGACCTTCAACCTTTTATCGGTGATCTTGCCCCTAAAGGCTAGCTATTATTTCGTTGTGTAAAGGGTGAAGGTGGCTTCCATGTCTTCTGCAAACACTACACACGTCAGGTGCATAGATGAAGAAACCTTCCAGATTTATGTAGGGAATGTTTTTTTAACTAACGAAAACTATATCCTACCAACACATTAAATAGCAACTTCACTACTTTAACTTACATGTTTTTTTAATATTTGCCTCCAGATTTATTCTCTCCCTCTGTCTTGTTTCATTTATTGAGTGATTAATAATCGTGTCCCTTCGCAATTGCAATGCATATAGAATTAATACATGCATAATTGTATACGAGGTGGATGCCAAATTTCACCCTTCACCATGTATACAACTGAGTTGGCTCCCTCCTATCAGCAGATGGGTTCCACATATATATGGGTTGTATATGTATGAATACCTTTCTATGGGGTCCGCATATATATGGGCTCCAATTATGTATTAATACCTTTAAGAACACACACACACACACACACACACACACATTTATACACACATACACACTCACTCACATGCATATACACATATATTTATATGTACACAAATGAGTATATATATACACATATGTGATTCTATATAAAGTCAAATATATATGCATACATTTATATATTGAAACATATTTGCATATATATGTGTCTGTGAGTGTGTGTGTGTGTGTGTGTGTGTGTGTGTGTGTGTGCATCACTATTCATAGATATATATGTCTGTCAATCTGTAGAATACGACTTACTGTGTACTTGCAAACCAATTCAATATTTGCATTCACAGACATGTACACGTGTTTAGCAGTTCCATACCAATCTAATCTTTGATTTCAAAGAACATGTAGAAATGCATGCCAATTACTCTACATGTATGTATATACATACGATAATGTGGATGTATGTATATACAAATTAAAGTAATGTTTTGAGGTCACATGCAAAGTTTGTAATATATTGCATGATGTAGATTGACAATGATACATTCCAGACAATGCACATGGATACAACAGAGTGTGGAAATCTCAAACACAGATCAACGCTATCAGATTGTAAAAAAATATCAATATGAGAGGCAAAACTATCTGAAGGTCCACAAGATTCTAACAAGTGAAGGTCTTGTCGAAACCCTATCTCCAGACGATGTTGATTAAGAAATCCTGAACTATCTCCGTGAAACTTTCCCCACCTCACACTCTGTTATTCCACCCATAGAATGGCCTGTTAACATCCCATATCCATGAAACAAAGAAAGAGAGAGCAAATAGAAGCAAACAAGTTTGTTGGCCAAAGAAACTAATGCAATTTTGAGAAAGGAGAAGGCGATCTTGCGGCAAGAAAAGGAAAGAATGGAGGAATTAAAGAAGAAGGAAAAGGCTAAAAAACAACAACGAGATAATGCAAGGATGGAACTTGAGGCCGAGGAAAGGAAAATCTCGGAGAAGGTCCATGAGTTGGCAAGAAAGAAGTTGTTGAACAGCGAGTCCAGCCTGTCCATGCCTTTGCCCAACTGACACCCTGTTATGTAGGATCTAATTAACACAATGTTGCCCAACTTTCCAACATGCATGAATTATTCACCTACTTCCCCATCGCCTACTTTTCCTGGTACTTAGAAATATATTGCAGGGGTGCCAGCCCCGGATATTGCAGCCCAATGCCACTTGAATTGAGTACTAGTGAGTCAATTGATGTTGATGAGAACATGACACTTGTTGCAGCACCGAGGCCATTAGGATCAGGGCTAAGAATTTTTTTGCCTCATTTTTTCAATTGAAGTTTAACAAGACATTTTGGATAATAGTTCTTGTTCAATTTTGATTGATACTTACACACAATGTGGGGAAATTGATGTAATAGAGACATTGGTAGACATATTGATTGGTGACATACAAGTAATGGGATGATTGATTATTTCTACCAATTTGAATACTTTATTATGTGTCAATGGTTTCAATTGTTTGAGGGTTACATGGTTTCAATGTTTGAATGGCTCAAATGCTTTCAATGGTTACATGTACATTCAATGCTAATTGGTTTGCATAGTTCAAGCGCTCCAATGTTTGAATGTCTCAAATTCTTTCATATGTTACATTTATATTCAATGCTTGAATGGTTTACAAAGTCCAATGGTTTCGGGTTGGAAAAGGAAGTTTGATATGTTGGTACAATTCACTGGTAATGGGATGATTGAGCAAAGGTGTGAACAACTACATGCTACAATTTTTGTCTGTTGAATGATGTTTATGGCAATAGTTTTGATGTATCAATTCAGCACAATTGAGTTGGATGCCCAACTCGAAACCTTGCCAATTGAACACCTCAAAAACCTTGCCATTAGTGTGAGGTGTCTAAATTGTGTCCTTTTGTACCATTGACTGAGGTAGCCACGTGGAATTTTTATACACGGCCACCCAATCCACCAAGCTCTCCCTCCATACTTCCCCCAACCACTTTGAAAATTTTCTTGCAGTGCCATTAACTACGCCTCACCTCACCTTCCATGCATTCAGGTACTCCAATGAGGACACACAAATGTTTGAAAATCTTAATAGTTTTGAATTCTGATGCACCCAATCCACCAAGCTCTCCCTCCATACTTCCTCAAGCCACTTTGATAATTGAAGAGTACAAAGGTTTTCAAACAATGACATGTCCTCATTGTTTGGGAGTAAGAGAAGTGAAAAACAAGATATAAAGGTGTTTTTGGTGAATGCAACACATAGAGGATCAAAGTTGTTTGAACTTAATTGTTCAATCCGCCTAAGAACTATTTCAAATTGAGTAAGGTCCCTGGGTTCTTGTACAATTTCTGCAAGGTTGGAGGCTTTGTGTTCCAATTGTTGACATATTGGCCCAATCATCACATTACATGTGAATGGAGATCAAAGCACACGATGACCTTGTTGTAGCCAGGTCAACGGAGTACTTGGGCAGAGGTCAAAGTTGGTCTCTCAGTCCACGTGGCATGACACGTTGTCCCCAAAGTTAGGGTGCGCACGTACTAGATCCTCACACCAATGTATATACATGTTCATGCACATATGTATATACATGTACATGCACATTCATATATACATGTATATGCACATATGTATATACATGTACATACATACATAAATGTACATGTCCATATAATGAATGTCTTCAAATTTGAGTTGTAAGTCATGTAGATTCATACATGTACATAGACATGTGTAAATACATAGACATGTGCAAGTACATACACATGTGCGTACACATTTCCACATACATGCCATTGTTCATGTTTAAGGGTTTGAGGGTTTCTAATTTATTGTTTATGTATTATTTGAAATAAACAATACTAGTTACAATGAAGCGTGACAAGTATTAAGTATTTCATTTGTGAACATTCAAAATTTAATTTAAAGCATCAGGGACATCAAAACATTGAAACTATTAAAACATGACAACCATTAATGAGCTCATTGAAAGAAGAAGACTAAAAGTATCTTCACAACTAACTTGCAATCAACCAAATAAAATTCATTTAATTGAGTGTAAACCCTCAGACATGTAACCATTCAAGCATTGAATGTACATTTAAGCATTGAAGCAATGAATTGAAAATTGTTAGAAATTGAGACAATGAAACCATTGAAACAGTGAAACTCTTCAAACCATTAAAAGCATTCAAACCCTCAAACCCACAAACCTTGAAACTCACAAAGACTCAAACATTCAAATATTCACTTGAACCATTGAAACCGAGAAACCCTAAAATATTCCAACATTCGACAAATTCAAACATTTGCACCATTGAAACATTTGACAAATTCAATTATTTACACCATTGAATAATTTAAAGCATTGGGGACATCAAAACATTGAAACCATTCAAACATAACAAACTATAGAAACTATTGAAACATGACAAGTATTGAAACTATTAAAACTTGACAACATTGAAACTATTGAAACATGACAACCATTAATGAGTTCATTGAAAGAAGAATAGTAAAAGTATCTTGACAACTAACTCGTAATCAACCAAATAAACTCCATTTAATTGAGTGTAAACCCTCAGACATGTAACCATTCAAGCATTGAATGTACATTTAAGCATTGAAGCAATTTATTGAAATTTGTTAAAAATTGAGACAATGAAACCATTCAAACAGTGAAACCCTTCGAACCATTGAAATCATTCAAACCCTCAAACCCACAAACTCACAAAGACTCAAAATTTTGAATATTCAAATATACACTTGAACCATTGAAACCTAGAAACCCTAAAAAATTCCAACATTCGACAAATTGAAACATTTGCACCATTGAAACATTCAACAAATTCAATTATATGCACCATTGAAACCCTAATCAATCTCTTAAAAAGTGAAACCCTTGGAAACTGAAGGCATTGAACTCTCCAAAGCATTCGAGCATTGAAACCATGTAACAAAGGAAACCCCGAAAACCCTATACCCTCAACCATTTGAGCATTGAAACCATTAAAACAATGAATGAATTCAAAAGCCTTCGAGAAATTGGAACATTGAAACATTGAAACCCTTGAACATTCAATCAATGAAACCCTTCCAACCGAAAACCATTGAACTCTGCAAAGCATTGTAATAATTCCAACATATATCAACTCAAATCCTCAAACCCTCAAATCCTCAAACAAAATTTAGTTCGACATCGATTAGAAGCCATCAATACAAACAACGATGCAAGAAATGTAAACTCGTCTTGTCATAGCAGTGAGCAAAAAAAAGAACATCGGACTTTGAGCAGAGGATTATGATTCCCTTTTGGCATGTAATTGTGTTCAAGAACACATCATGTCGTGCTAAAAAACACAAAGACTTGCGGAAAGACAGAGAATGGGAAAAAAATATCGAAATAGCAAAGGGAAGTAGCCTTCAAACAATAAATTGGAATTGACATGCCTTAGTGAGGACATTTCCTCACTTGGGTTGAAGGGGGAGCTGTCGTTAATTTGCTGCAGCCAGCGCAACACGTCCTTGTCACAGTCGAACCTTGCAAAAACCAAAGGAAACGTCAAACAGTCAAAGGAGAACAAAAAAAGCGAGCAAAGTCCAAAATTTGAAGGAGAAAAACAAATCCTTTTCTTGACCGAAGGTGTGCACGTTCTGGGTCCTTGTCAATTTGATTGCATGCCATGGGGAACGGGAGGTGAGGTGATGGAAACCTTTTAATCGCATGAGCGAAATATGAGGAGAGGAATGCCATGAAAGCCTATTTGCTCGAAAAACGTGATGGGGCAGCTGGATGTAGGGTGAGTGGATGCAAAGTTAATGCATCAGGTTGAAAAGTTTGAAAGTGTTGGTGACGTTTTTGGAGGGAGAGCTCGGTGAAGATGAGTTGCCCGTCTACAAATTTGCCACACATAAACCGCGTTCGAGATTAGCGGAAGATGTGGACAACTAATGGGGTGGGCCTGCCAACGTTCCGGTCGGGGGTACAAAACGACACTATTTCGCCACCTCAAACCAATGTGCACCGGACACGTGGCAAAACAAATGACTGACCTTCCACCTCACGATTTCGGGTTGCCAAGTCATCTATTAAGTTGGACGAAGGTCAAAGTTAGTCTTAGGTCCACGTGGCGATCTTTGAAATTAGGGTGCGTACATACTGGCGCCTCTCCCCTATTGATAAAAGCATGAACGATAAGACACTTTCATCCAATGTAGTTGGAAATGGTCTAGTAGACATGCATTCAAAATGGGGAAGCATAGACAAGGCGCGAGAGCTGTTTGACCAAATGGCTCAAAGAAATGTGGTTTAATGAAATGACAAGGTAAGTGCTATAGAACTCCTTCCATTATTTGAGTTACAACCTATGAGGCTGCATATAAGGACTGGATTATTTGGGCAGCTTCAGTTTGTTTTTCGAGGCTGTATTTTTTGGGCAGCTTCCGTTTGTATATCACCCGACGGCCCTATGAGCCTATGCTGAAGTCTGAGTAGCTGTCTATAAATTTGCCTCAAATCTTTTGTAATTAATGATAAGAGCAATCTGTAAATAGATCTACAAATGAATAAGAATATGAAATTACCTCGTACTCCTTCCACTCATTGATTGGTGTAAATGTAATACTTTTACGTTTACGTTTTCTGTTCTTAATGGTGGATGGTCATATCGGGCGTCCTCGAAACGTGGGAGAGAGAACGTTGGAAAGGGCGGTCATAATCGGCAACCGGATTTTGTCTTTAGACGCGTACATCTCAGAGAGGTCACCGGAGCGAGAGAGAATTGATAGGTTGCTGATGTTTTTGGTCGGAGCCATACTCCTTGCAACATTTAAGCTGCAAGTAATCGACCCGAAAATGCTTTGTGGAACGTCGTCGACTCTTTTTCCCCTAATCACTATTGCATATGTTCGGGTTGCAGCGGCAATAGCTTCCATGATCTATCACCAATTAATCTAGTTTGTTACCAGACAACGTCTTGTCCGAGAGCTTAATAGGTTTGTTGCAGACGCAGGAGATGATGAATAACCGTCGTCTATTACACCGCTTACTTAACATATATATGGAATTAAATCCTAGACGAGTGCAGTCATTAGGATTGTGGTGCGCTACAAGGGTTAGGTTTCTGTTAGGGTTAACAGTCTTCTCACTCGGTATTTGGATCTCCAGCAAACTTCTCTTCTGTTGAAATGGGTGGGGTTTCCGTTAGGGCATACTTGTTCTTTTGATGTCTTGTAAATGTCTCTTTTTGAAATAGGTTGGGGTTCCGTTAGGGTTAACAGACGTTTCGCATGCTCTTTCATAAACGTCTGTTTTGTTAAGGTGCCTTCCCTTTATTTTTTGACTTGAAAATTTAGACGCACTGTAGTCAATTTTGGTTAAATAGGTGCTCAATCAGGAGTTTAGAATTGTTGTAAACAAAAAATTTAATGGTCCATTTTATTCTGTTTGAACAGAGATTGTTATGGGCAAATTTTGTGTGAAATGATGTTCAATTAAGAGCTTGGAAATAATCGTATATAGAATGTTTTAACGGCCAAAATTTAGAATTGTTATGGACAATTTTTTTTGTGAATGAATGTTTCTTTAAGAGCATGGAATTAATTATAAATAAGAATTATAATAGACAAAATTTGAAATAATTTTCTTTATGTAAGATGTCTTCAAAATCATTGGCCTTATTTGGTTCCCATATTTTCTATGGAGCAGGTCTCGAATAT
The DNA here is from genome assembly GCF_030272615.1 of Cryptomeria japonica. Lineage (NCBI taxonomy): Eukaryota > Viridiplantae > Streptophyta > Pinopsida > Cupressales > Cupressaceae > Cryptomeria > Cryptomeria japonica. The sequence continues at coordinate 19,118,580 of NC_081415.1, read as the reverse complement.
TATGTGGTCATGGATGAACTCTGTTGGAAAATGAAATTTTTATTCTATTTTAATGGTTTTAGTTTAGTGATTTTTTATGCTGCAATCATTGCATTCCTTGAGACACATATCTTTGAGGCATTTTGTCAAATAGTTCTCTATGCTTTTGTCAGATAGTTTCCAACTATAATATCTGACAAAATTCCCCCTTGACGGACATCTATATCCTGTTTTAAAGCTCTCATTTTGGCACAGGTGGGGAGGGTGCTGGTTTTACAACCGTCAATTTTCATTTGCTCGAAAGTTTCTAAAGCCTTGTTAAGAAGTCAATTCTGTGCATATTCTGCAGTCATGCATTCCACGAAAACACAGTTTTTTTGTGAGGTATTTTGTCAAACAGTTCGCTTGCCTTGTCTATGCTTCGACATTTTGCATACATGTCTAACAGGGCAGTTGCATCTATAACATCTGACAAAAGTCCTCTTAACCTTTATCATTTGATGGATATCTATACCCTGTTCCAAAACCCCCATTTTCGCATAGGGAGGGAGGATGGTGGCAAATTTTGCGGAGTCTGGTCTTACACCTGGCAATTGCAATCGCTTGAAAGTTTCTAAAGCCTTTTCAAGAAATCCATTATGTGCATATTCTGCAGTCATGCATTAAATGAGAACACTTTTCTGGTGAGGCATTTTGTCAAACAGTTCGCTTGCCTAGTCTATGCTTCCACATTTTTGCATACGTCTAACAGGGCAGTTGCAACAATAACATCTCCTATTTTCGCACAGGGAAGGAGGATGCTGGTAAAGTTTGCGGGGACTGGGCTTACACCTGCCAACTGCATTTGCTTAAAAGTTTCTAAAGCCTTTTCAACAAATCCATTCTGTGCATATTCTGCAGTCATGCATTGCATGAGAACACTTTTTTTGTGAGACATTTTGTTTCGCTTGCCTTGTATACGCTTCCACATTTTGGAAGCATGTCTAACAGGGCAGTTGCAACTGCAATATCTGACAAAAGGCCTCTTAACCTTTATCATTTGATGGATGTCTATACCCTGTTCCAAAGCTCCCATTTTCGCACAGGCACGGAGGAAGCTGACAAAGCTTGCAGAGTCTGGTCTCGAAAAAAATCTAAAATCAACCTGATATTACTTTTGTCCATGTTAAATTTGTAAACACTAAAAAGATTCCAAAAATTATAAATTTAATTTTTAATCATTCAAGAGATCTTATTTGACTTACACTACCAACATTTGTGCTTTTGCTTGCTATCTTTCATTCTTATTATAAACTATTAAATCATAGGCTATATATTTATCAAAAGAGAGGATCTTTGCCCAACAAACTCTTAAAAGATATTTGTCAACATTTTCTATTATTCAAATATAAATTCTATACATCAACCTTGGTGAATTTTAGATCATTCGAAGTAATCAATTTTGTGCATTAAGATTAGTTTTGTAGGTGCAGTTTTAACCTAGAACTAAAAATAGTATAGTGAGTGTGTTAAGATTCCCACAGATACTGAGAGCGGGGGGGTGAATCAGTATCTAACCGGTTTATTGGATTTCTTAACTTAAAACATGTAGAACATATTATAACAGTGTACCGGTATGCAAAAAATAATGCAATAAACAGAATTAAAAACAACCACATAAGAGACACACCATAACACAATGATTTAACGAGGAAACCCAGTGAGGGAAAAACCTCGGTGGGATTTGTGACCCACAATATTCACTTACTGGCCAATAAGAGAATATTACTGCTACAAGAGGGGCCTACACATGTAGGAAGGCCAAGTGCCTAGAGCACATTGCTCAAAATGGAAGTCTCACTGACTTACAAAATGAATTGTATAAATCCAATGTCTTGTACTGCTTCAGAATAGCATCTATAATGTCAGATCCAGTACCGGTTTCTACTCTGCTTCTTACATAAACCCTTAACCTATATTTCGCATAATAGGTCTGCCTAATTACATTCCATATCTCGCATTTTTTTCTTCTATCTACCTCCCTTACAATGTTTTACAATGAACTCTTATATATATGAGTCATTTTACATCATGTCAAGTCGACTTACAAAAGATTTTACGATAATAAATAAAATATATTACAACAGAAATCATGATGGCCTCTGTGCTGGTATGCTTCCTTTCCCTACTGGTGCCGGTAGTCTAAGTGCTGGTGTAGAGTCTGCTTTGCTGGTGCCGGTATGATGTATTGCCGGTGTCATAGGATTGTAAGGTTGCCATCAATGACAAAACCTTTAATCACCTACAATGTCTCATTGGAGTGTGCATATGCCAACAATCTCCCCCTTTGGCATTGATGACAACACTCATGAGAAAATCCAAAAATGTGTCATCCAAAAAAAAGAGTGTCCAAAAATATGTGATCCAAAAATGTGTCAACTCCCCCTGAGAAGATGAGTCTTTACCTGATTATTTTCTCAAACCACTACTCCCCCTTTGGCATCAATGACAAAGGTTGTCAGGATGTCAATAGAGTATGGTTTTATTTCTCAACCCTGCAGCTGGGTGGTTACAATTTGAAAAATGTTTGCCAAAACCAAATTTATGCTTTCCATAAATTTCTTACTGTCTTTCAGTGCTACCTCTGTTCTTTGAACTGTACCGGTGAGTTGCTGCATATGCTCTGCCGGGTGTTTTCTAACCTTGTATTAATGTCTCAGAGATTTCTTTCCTCAAAGATGCTAGATAATCCAGTATGGGACTCAGTCTTAGTCTCAGATTCTTAGCCTTGTTTATTATTGTTTCCTTTTCTCTTTCTAACTTAAGTAATTCATCCTCAAAACTTGTTACTTTTTGCTCAAAGACTGATAATGTATCAGGTGAGTTAACAAAATTGTCAGTAAGTTTATTGATTTCATCCTGTACCTTGCTCATTTTCTTATCTATGTCAACTATCAAAAAGTTTGTTTTACACATGTCTCTGTATAGAGTTTTAAATTCCTTTAATGAGCTGCATAGTTCCGGTAGAAGTGTGTCAAATTCTCTGGTACACTTCTTTATTTGATTTTCAAAGAATTTCTGTTTTTCTTTTTCCAACTTCTCCTTGAGTGCATCTTCCTTTATTTGGTCAACCGTTACTGTGCGGTCAGTAATGTATTTTGACAATGTGTCAAGTTGACTTAAAGAATCCTTGTTATCTATATTACAGTTAGTAGCTATCAATTTCAAAACTGGAATTGTGTCATCTAGAGCTTTATAAGCTTGAGAACTGCAATCAGTTATTTTCTTCAAAGAATCCAAAAGAACTTCAGTTACATCGGTTGATTTGTAACCTGTTGAGGAGGAACCAACATTCTGAATTCCGTTGGTGGAGGAAGTAACCATGCTTGTAGTGACCTCTAGTAGGTCAGTCTGTGTTTCCATTTCCTTAAGCAAGGGTTTTTGTTTCTCTCCTGTTGTCGGTGGCTCTGTTTCCATGTGAACCCGTCCCTGTTCCAAAGCCTGTTGCTCTGCTTGACTCTTTGTTTGTCGATCTGTCTCTGTCTCTGTCTGAGTCTCTGCCTATGGACCTGTGCTATCATCTGCCAGTTTCTCTGTGTTATCAGCTTTGTCAGTCTTACCAGTTGAGTCCTTGTCTACTACAATGTTGATTGTTAGAGTATCAACATTTACTGTGTATAGTACCTCAGGATTAGGATTTGTATCCTCTATGTCCATACTTTCATCTGCCGGTTTATCTTCTGATGTTGTTACCAGTGGAGTAATCAGAGGTGGTGGGGATAAGTTATCTTTTATTTTTAAACTTGGGAGACCACCAACCTTTCCTTTACCCTTATCTTTGTCCTTTTGATAGACTTTGATAGGCTTGGGGTTCCGGTACTCTTCCTGCTTTTCTTTCTCAACAAGAAATATGTCCCATGCATTTTCTGTTTCCTTTGTTACTTCATTCACTCTTCCAACCATTAATGCAATATGCTAGTGTGCAGTAGAGAATACTGACCGATTGGCTTCTGCAATTAGGTCATCTATCTCCTTAGGTGAGTTTACTGGGTAAACAACAAGTAACTTTTCAATTTTGATTTTCTTATCAAGCTCTATAACAGCTTGTCTTCTTGCTTCCAATCTCTTATAAAGTTCACCCGGTATTTCATCGACAACTTCCATTAAAAACTTCTTATAGATGTCCATGTGTAAAATAACACCGTTTTCAACTTGTTCTTTTTCATCTATTGACAATGTATCATAGACCTTTCCTATGTTCTTGAGTTTCCCTTCCTCTGTGATTTCATATAGTAATTTGTCAAGAGGGGCCATGTTTTGTTTAGTCTTCTTCTTCTTTGGTGTCAAATTTTTCTTTGTTGTAGTCTTTCTAATCGGAGACCTCACTGCCTGTTGTTTTTGTCTAGTCCTTTTAGGCGAAGGTGTGGATGCCGGTGAAGGATCCCTTTTCCTTACAACTCTTTTGAAAGTTGCAGGCATGTCACTCTCCGAAGAAGTAGCTACAGGTGATAGGTGAGTCTCAGGCTGCAGAGTTCCTAACTCATCCTCAGTGATACCGGTTTGTTTCAATACATCTTCTTTAATAGCCTTAGCCTGTCTAGAACCTCTTCTCACAACTGCTTCAACCTTTTTCACTCTCTTCTTAGATTGAATTTGTTTTTCTATGGTCTCAGCAGTACCAAATACTTCTTCCTTTGGTTCATTTGGAGCTTCCAGAAGGGCTTTAGCATAAGTCTCAATTATATGATCATCAGTTTCATAACCCATCTCTATTACCCAAATTGTTCTTGGGATAACTGCTTCCATCCAGATCTCATCCTTTTTTATTACAAAACATATATCATCCTTGTACTTGTTGACAATCTTCTGTGATAGTCTAATTCTTTTGTTCATCCTAACCTTTAGTGTTTGAAAATAGTCATGAATGTTCTTTTCTTTGTTTTCACCCATGTTATTGAATAGGCGTGTTAACTGTTTTCCTACCGGTATATCAAATCCAAGGTTCTTATGGCCAATATCGGGAACCTGTTTAGTTATGTGTAGCATCAAGCATACAAGTAGATTTCCAAATCTAAATGTTCCTTTCTTATCCTTCTTGATTTTGCCTAAGTTATCAATCAACTCATCTTTTAACCATTCACATACATCAATTTTCACATTGTCTTTAACCATGTCATAAGCACTTTTTATGCATAAACTGGAAACTAAATTGAGTCTATTTGCATGAGTTGCTTTGTACCTTAAAATCATGCTGACAAATCTCACATTTATATCGGTCACATCATTAACCCTTAGAGACCTTCTATTTGATGTTGCACCAGTTAAGTTCATTACTAGGTCGTTGGAGACCTTCTTAGTTTTGTCTGGCCTGTTACCGCTGGAAGGTAACCCTATTCTAGCTTTCACAGCTTCCTTTGTGATTTTGTGGACTGAATCTAGCCAAAAGAAAGAACCATGTACCCTGCTTAAAACTATCCTAATCACCTCCTTGGGAAATTCAGGAATGTAGAGGATTTCGGTGAATCCTAGGGTTTCAACAATTTTATGTTCAGGCTTCACATTTCCGGAATCATCACAGATAACTGTTTTGTACATGTCCTTGATTTCTTCATCTCCTAGTTCTTCTATGCGACAGTGGATGTAAATTCTAGGGTCTTCTGCATAAACAACACCTTTGGGAATTTGGGAGAATGCACCTATGTTATCATCCTTTTTGGCTATCTCAGGAACTAACTGAATCACGGGCCTAGGGCGTTTGATAACCTCAACTATAGTAGGGTTAGCTATAAATTTAGGTGTAGAGGAGGATGCCATGATAAATACCTTTATCTACCTTTGGAAAGATGAATGCTAAAATCCTTTGCTTCTTCGCTCGAATTGCCTTTGTTTTGGAGATTTCGTGCTCTTTGAGTGTTTGAATTCACAATGAAGTGAAATGGAGCCAAAACCTCTGATTTATAATGCCAATTTCGCCAATTACCACAATTAATGCTCGTCGGTTAAGTAATCACTTAACTTCATTTTGTCGGTATAGAAGTAATTTTTACTTTTTACCATCAACCAAGGGAGTAATAGCATATGTCTCATTTGATTGCCAAACCCTCAAGAAAACATTCTTCAGATCGATGAAGAGCTTCCTGCCGGTGGAGTACTACTCTGTTCTGCCGGTGGAGTGTTGATTGGTTCTACCGGTGGAGGAGTATTCCCAACAATATTTAGGTCTGACTTTCTAATCCATTGTTTTGAGAATTCTTGCTTAACCTCTTCAACTTTTTCTTTACCTTTCAAGTTGGGACCATTGTTGTTTGCCGGTGAGGACTTGCTTCTACAAAATTTAGCAATATGCCCAATTTTGTTACATGCATAACACGTCACATTATTCTTCTGAATAGCTTTCCCATAACCTATGCCGGTTTGTGTTCTACATTGATTAAATAGGTGTCCAAATCTTCCACAAACATAACATCTAACATTCATTCTGCAATTTTCAGAGTTATGACCAACTTTGTTGCATTTTGAACATTGACCGGTGGGTGTATTGATGTTCTGATAACTTTCGGATCTACATTCATTTGCTCTATGACCATACTTATTACAGTTAAAGCATTTTCCATTAAAATTGTAAGCATTAGGTTGTCTTACCGGTTTACTGTGATCCTGTGTGTTTGCAGTACTGGAGCTTTCTCCAACTTCAAAGCCAATTCCAGAAGTGTCACCTTTAGGTTTTTGATTATTCAGCAAGTTACCAAGTTCCTCTGAACTTTTCTTGAATTTTTCTTTATGTTGATTTGCAGTATCTAGTTCTCTTTCTAAGACTTCTTTCTGCCTCATTAGTTCATTGGAGTCATTCTGAGTGTGCATCAGATCTGCCTTCAACAAATCATTTTCATAACTGAGTCTTGTATTTTCATTTGCTGCATCACTTAGTCTTCTGGTCAAATCTTCTTCATTCTTCTTTCTATCTTCAATTTCTTTACAAAATTTCATAGTCATATTTTGCATCTCATTCTTTTGTGACATGTTCTCTTATTTTAGCTTGCATATCTGCTCATTAAGACCTTCTTTTTCATCATCCTCAATTTGCATCTTTTCACAGAGTTCTCTTCTTTTGTTTCTTGCAATGGTAAGGTTTTCTTGAAGTGCTTGAATGATTTCCTGAGCTGCCTTTAGATCATCTTCAGGTTTGATATTCTTCAACTTTTTTGTATCAAAATTTGAGAGAGCTGCTTCCAATTGCTTCATCAAGTTTTCCATGTCTACCGGTGTCAAGATCTTCCTCAAGCTGTTAGGCTTTTGAAAATAGAGGACCAAGCTCTGATACCAATTGTTAGGATTCCTACAGATACTGAGAGGGGAGGGTGAATCAGTATCTAACTGGTTTATTGGATTTCTTAACTTAAAACATGTAGAACATATTATAACAATGTACCGGTATGCAAGAAATAATGCAATAAAGAGAATTAAAAACAACCACATAAGAGACACACCATAACACAATGATTTAACGAGGAAACTTGGTGTGGGAAAAAACTCGGTGGGATTTGTGACCCACAATATTCACTTACTGGCCAATAAGAGAATATTATTGCTACAAGAAGGGCCTGCACATGCAGGAAGGCCAAGTGCCTAGAGCACACTGCTCAAAATGGAAGTCTCACTAACTTACAAAATGGATTGTATAAATCCAATGTCTTGTACTGCTTCAGAATAGCATCTATAATGCCAGACACAGTACCGGTTTCTGCTCTGCTTCTTACATAAACCCTTAACCTGTATTTCGCATAATAGGTTTGCCTAATTACATTCCATATCTCGCATCTTTTTCTTCTATCTACCTCCCTTACAATGTTTTACAATGAACTCTTATATATATGAGTCATTTTACATCATGCCAAGTCGGCTTACAAAAGATTTTACAATAATAAATAAAATATATTACAACAGAAATCTTGTCGGCCTTTGTGCCGGTATGCTTCCTTTCCCTGTTGGTGCCGGTAGTCTAAGTGCCGGTGTAGAGTCTGCTTTGCTAGTGCCGGTATGATGTCTTGCCGATGTCATAGGATTGTAAGGTTGCCATTAATGACAAAACCTTCAATCACCTACAATGTCTCATTGGAGTGTGCATATGCCAACAGAGTGATCTGTCAAAACTTATTACTCTCAAATCTAATTATAGATTTAAAATGAAAATGATAATCTTCAATAAAAAACCTTCAAACCACAAATAAAACTAAGTCCTAAACCCTCTCCATTATTTTTTAAAAATATACTTTAAATATAATTTCCAATCTCAATTAATTAATTGTTTATATTACCTTTTTTATTAGTGAATTGTAGTCTTGGGGATCACTCCCATATATTAAAGTTAACAAAAAGAAATACATCATATTCTATGAACATTGGTGGAATAAAAAAATGGTTTCTTTGAGGCTAGCTCCACCTTCTTTCATATCACTACTAAACATTTGTAGCTATATTACATTACAAGTAAAAAATAGGCCATAACATCGCTGATTAAAATTTATTTGTAGTCAACAAAGAGTAGATGTCTTAGTAGTCATTCCTTCAATGTGAAGCTCTAAATTATTGTCCTTGATGTGTTAATGCCTACAATTTGTTGTATAAATGACACCACTTAAGTTGCTCACTTCTTATGCATCACATTAGAATGTGACTCTCCACTATGTAGAAATAGGAACCAAGCTTTTTTACAACAACTTTGATTAGGAGAGGACAATTCGACATAAGAAAACCACACCATAGAATTGCATTGATTAGGACATCTTTCATCCCTCATGAGAAATCACTACTAAAAAATGTCTTTGTTAAAATATGCACCACCTCCTCTTCCCATAATTCTAGCAATACTCCCACAAACATAAAGGCTATACTAGTGTTCATTAAATATTTGTTATCAGGTTTGTGAACTCCCTCGAATCCAATGAATCTTCCAATGAATCTTGAAAATGATGTTTCTAATCTTTGTCTTAAGGATTCTCTTCAATTGATGCTTATTACAAAGTCCAAATCATAATAGTTCAATTAATTGAAAGAATTGGGAGGGTGATAATATGTCCTTTCATTGTGCCATCCACAAGATTCAAACCTATCAAATCATGATGTAAAAAAATGAGGCTAGAATCATACCTTGAACAACTTTGACAAAGTACATACTACTCTATCCTTACTCTCAATAAATTAATAAAAAATAGATTCATAAATGATATAAAACGGCACTTTAAAAAATACTCAATACTAAATTTATTATTTTAGAGATTACTTTTGGAGGTTTCTTTTTATTTCTTTTCATGCTCATCCCTTTTGTGACAAATTCTCACAATGGGACTTGAACATCATGAAAGGCAATATTATTTCTATTTAAAAAGGAATGCCCATATAATTCCAGTGGTGAAGAAAGTTTCTTCCAGACATTGAGATTCACCGCCAAGGATAGCTGCCATGGCCCTGGCAAGTGCTAAGTTATTTCCGACCGTTTTATCGCAATCGAAATCCATACATTCACGATACACAAACAATCTCCATGGAAATACATTAAAAATGTGTCCAACAATCTTGCATAAATGTAGGAGCGTGGCTTTGAAAGCAAGGTGCGATACGAGGGCTATTGAAACAGGTAAGCTATTTTAACTGTAATGCACACAAACACATTTTGACCCATCGAAATAATTTGGAATGAAATTCATGAATATATGATTCTTGAGCGGCGAAATCTGGTTTTTGTTCATGGTTATGGTTCTCTTATGTTCACATGCACATTTTGGCGAGATTCATGAATATCAGGAGTTTTTGAATCGATGATTTTTTTGTTTGTTGAAACTGTTGTTTGCACAAGTATGTTTTGATACAGTCCACATAGAAATCTGTTTTTCGTTTTGATACAGTCCACATTGAAATCTGTTTTATCGCAATCGAAATCCATACATTCACGATACACAAACAATCTCCATGGAAATACATTAAAAATGTGTCCAACAATCTTGCATAAATGTAGGAGCGTGGCTTTGAAAGCAAGGTGCGATACGAGGGCTATTGAAACAGGTAAGCTATTTTAACTGTAATGCACACAAACACATTTTGACCCATCGAAATAATTTGGAATGAAATTCATGAATATATGATTCTTGAGCGGCGAAATCTGGTTTTTGTTCATGGTTATGGTTCTCTTATGTTCACATGCACATTTTGGCGAGATTCATGAATATCAGGAGTTTTTGAATCGATGATTTTTTTGTTTGTTGAAACTGTTGTTTGCACAAGTATGTTTTGATACAGTCCACATAGAAATCTGTTTTTCGTTTTGATACAGTCCACATTGAAATCTGTTTTATGCTTTTTAAATCAAGAAATCTGGTTTTTTCTTTTTTAACTCTAATTTAGTGGGTATTGTATCTGTCCCTGCCTCGGATTGGTTCGAAATATAACATTATAGTTAGAATATACAAACAGAGCATATTACTGAAGCTCAGTCTCTTGAAAATGGACATCTGAAAACTATGCCAAAGTCCTTAAACAGAGTTAAAAATGGATATAATTAAGACTGTGCAGCGCCCATTCAAAGACATCGACCACCAAAATAGCACGAAATCTGCCCAAATAAACAGTCTGTGACATAAAAACTGCTAGTCAGAGACAACTATTGTAACCTGGGAAACAGGACTAAGGCACTGAGGGCAACTGCATAAACAGAATTAACAAGGATATTTGCCTGGATAGGAGCTACCATTCTTTGCAGCCAACCCCTAGCTCCTCAGTACTGCCACGCACCTTTTATTGATAGCGCCATCAGTTGACGCAAGCCGAACTGCCATTTACTTGCGACAAACATCATCTGCGGCCACTTCAGGCCACAAAACCCCATTGCAAAGAACTCTGTCACCACCTTGACTGGCAACACAGCCTTCATATAGGGCGCATTCTTTTTTGAATTTGGCTGCTAGGAGAGCCTTTTCTCCTCTCAAGCCATTCTACGAAGAGTTTTGTTGGAAATGGGACAATCACGTCTGCGCACAGGGAAGACTTAGAAGGCAAACGTGCTCAGTTACATGTTTCTCACAAACTTGTAGTGCTCCAAGCACTCCTTAGGCCAGATATCCTTTTTAATTCTGAATTCCGTTGCCTTGACCTGAAACTAAGCTCTCTTGTCACCCACCATGACCTTGATAGCATTCCCTTGCAGGTCCTTAAGAATGATATTACGCAGAATGTCAGAGGCAAAATGTTGCTTCTTAGCTCGGCTAAGTTGTGAAAACATTGAAAACAGGCTTTGAAGCTGTAATGTACCTTTGCTGTACCTGCCTTGCCTTCCTGAGATTAGGATCAAATTCGTTACTCCAAAGGTTTGATTAGGGCAATAAATCAGATCTAGGGTTCCTGCAACATTATAGATATTGCAATATATATATGTCAGCAATAATAATAAATTATTTACATAACTGTTACATGAAAATAGATCCATTCTGGACATTGGGGACGCTCCAGGTTGGCTGGGCTACCCATCCAAACCCATCCCGTCTCTTAGGGCTCATAGGGTTACCTGAGGATTGGCCCAGCATACCCCTGGCTGGGACCCCTTATTCTGAATGTGCTAACAAACAGAAAACAGCAGGAAGATAACAAATGTCTACACAGAACAAAGATTAATGATTTCAGAATATGTGTTACTTGGTTATTATTTATTCATCCTGTTAATTGGAGAGTTGGTTCATTACATCTGGCTTAATTTCAGAAACATGGCTATCATTGATTATTGTTCTTTCCTTAATTCATATTATTGCTTGTGAATTATGTTTATCCTTTTCTGTCGATTACTAGAGTACATTTTTACGACTTATAACTGAACCTGATATTGCAGGTTGTATATTTGGCAGGGAAGATATCCTTTGGCACGTTATAGATTTGATTAATTCATGTGGCAAGAATATTTATTTATTTATCCAAATTTGTGATTGATTAGCAGTTAATCTGTACAATTACTTGGATTATGTTCATTCCCATTGATATAAAGGTGAGTTACAGAAAACCAGATTGAATACAATTTGCATATGGAAACACTTTCAATGAACGATAAATACATGGACGCACTGTGACACCCAGACGGACCGGCCTGGGAACGTACCAGACTGCCGGCGATGGGGAGGGGGCGCTCTATATGATTAGGCGCTGGTTCTTCATCGCTGGGAAGAACTAGTGACTCTCCCTCTGCATCGTACCAGCCTGATACATTCACAAGCTATCCTGTTGGTTGTTTAGGCATTGTAATGAAACTGAATTAATATTATGCTGAGTAACATGGTTACCTGTTTGCGGATTCTCCTTGTGATTTTCTCCTTGTCACCTCCTTCTCCCGTGCTTCCCTTGGTGTGCGTGGTTTATACCTTCTGAAACCACACGACCCCCTTGGAAGCATGGCGTCTTTTCCAGAGATGACTTGGAGATGATCACATCCTTTCCTTAATAACATTAGTTAATGAGCAAACACAATTAATCAATCATCCTAATTTTATTAATTTTATTAATTGAAATTTGAGAATATATATATACACAAATCTACTAATGTATTTCACAGTTAGCCTCTAATGATCCCGCTGTCTACATGGGGACATGACAGAAGCTTAACTACTGTGCAGAGAACTCATGTCGAAAGTGCCCAGACTCTTATGCACAAATCTGAGAGCCACGAGGTAAAAAATCTAGAAAGTGTTTTACAGATCTTCATTTGTAGCCATCTACGTTACCAGAAAAGCAATGGGGAACCTCAGTTTCCCATTATGATGGCCAAAATGCATTTCCCTTTGCAAACGGCTGTTTCTAAGCTGTTTCAAGCCAATTTGATACAGAACTAGTTGGAATCAGCTCAATGATACATTCTTTTGTTGGCATGATTTTCTGAAGCATTACTGTGGCCATCTAATGTGCCCCGGCCCTTAATACATGTGATTCTCGACTGTTTACCACAACCATTAAATGAAAAAGCAATTCAGTTTTAATGACTGACGGATCATACCCACTTTGAATAATTGGGAGTCTATCCAGCAGTCTGGAAGCATAGTTGATGGTATTTATTTCTTAATTATATTTTGAATTTCAATTATAATAATTACGAGTTTATTTATTCTGATTTTGTTCCCTTTGATAAAAAATATAAATTTATAATCTACCTAATTATATCTTCATAAAATTAGAAATACCATACATGCTACGGATTCTTGTAAAAGAATTATTATAAATAATTGTTATATAATATATTATTAAATAATTTATAATATTAAAACTCATTTCTTATATGAAACCTCTAAGAACACCATTTCTTGTCATGTTGCTGTTGCCGTTGGTTTCCATTTCTCAATTCAGGTAGCCACCAATTTGACATTGGAAGCGATGATAGCAATGTAAGAGGATTTCTAAGCATGTCCATAGCAAATGCAAAAAGCATAAATGAAAATCAAGGTTGATGGTGGTCCTGAAATAAGAAAACAGGTGAATGAACCTTGCAGAAGAGCTACCACATGGTTTCTTGTTTGAATAGTTAAACCATTTGATTTCCATGCTCTGAAATAATGCCCAGCATAGCCTGAATTATTTGCTTTCATCATGAATAGTATTTTCCATTCCTTACCACAAGGAAGGGTAGTTGCTGAAAAGAAGATCCTCCCTGGCTGAAAATGGTTGGCGAGCAAGTCCGCACCTTTGTTGGCCTCCAAAATTATGATCCCATGAGATTTGATCAAGGAAGTGATCAGAGAAATGAGCTTTATCGAGGAGAGGAGCTGATCTTTATAGTCCTTTAGCCATGATGTTAATGACCACTTGGGAATTGCCTTCAACCACAAGGCTTGGAATGCCAGCAAGTGAGCAACACTTAGATCTCGAATAAAAACATGAGCCTCAGCTTTGTTATTGGTGATCCTCCCAAGGGAAAGCAAGAAAGGTTGTAGAATTTTTCTCTTGGAATCTAAAAAAGCCACCCATTCTCACTGCCTTAGAGGCCTTTTCAAAGTTCAAGTCAATCTCATTGATCATCAAAGGAGTCCACTTAAGTCTGGTCCTTTTAGCGATGTTAGTTCTTTTCTTTCACTACTTTGGCCATTATTGTTTGGAAAAAGTTGTTTCGACCAGTCACCAATAGCGATGTTAGATCAGTGGTAGAGGATCCCAACAACAAATGGAAGGTCCTAGGTTCAACTTCTATCTAGTTGATGAAAAATATAATATGGTATTAGAAACCAGGTCAGCGGAGCCAGGCCAAGCTAAAATCCCTGAGCATCTGCAGTGTGGCTCAAGGGGGGTGTTCAATAATGGGCCACATCTGAACCGAAGATGGACCATTTTAGATGTGGTTCATTTTTCGATCTTTACAGTCCTTTAGCCATGGTGTAAATGACCACTTGGGAATGGCCTTCGACCACAAGGCCTTCAAATTCCAGAAAGTGGGCAACTCTTAGACCCTAAATTAAAACGTGAGCCTCAGCTTTGTTATTGGTGATCCTCCCAAGGCGTGATCTTCCCAAATCATAAATTTTCTACTTATTTGATTATCTCTATTATTTTGTATTTTTCTGTACTATGAACCAAAATAAAAATGAACAGTAAGTGGAAAACAATATGTACTGAATTGTAAACAGTAGATGATTAAACCCTCATTTCAGTGAATTGCCAAAATTAAATCTCAATCAATCCTTGATAGGGAAATGAACTTACATCGTATGCGACAGCACCATACAGGTTCAGCTCTGTCACTTAATTCTATTTGCAGTTATTATACTGCTGCTTTCATGCAATATTCAAAATTTATCAACTGGATTCACACTCAAAAAAATATAGAAATGATATAGTTTTGACTGGACTTCTGAATTGAGCAGATGGAGGTTGTAGCAGCATGTATCCGGCTTCTACAATGATGAAATTGCCTTCCTATATCTTCCGTATGGACTGCTGTATGGATTCAATACGGTTTGCCCTAGTACGAGTCCAAAGGATGACAAAACTGATGGAAGGTGGCTTGAACAGATGCGATTGCAGCAATAATTCTGTCCTTACACTTAGATCTGATCTGCCCTATGTATCTGTTGCCCCCCTTTTTAAATTTTGAGTCACCATCCAATTTTTCCTAAGTGCTCCTTATCGCTTCATGTTTCTAGCTTCCGGTTGTGGGTTCTATCAGTTTCGGAAGTCATGTCGCAAGATGTGTCCCTTTTCTAAGCTTGTCGTGGGGTTAGAAAGTTCTGAGAGTTTCCGATCATCCGACCTCCTGTTGTCTTGTGCTTTGGTCGCTCTAGTGAGGGTTGTGGAAAGTTTCTAAGTTCCGACTGTAGGTTCTTAAGTTCATAGTTTCTTGAGCAACTTGTCAAGTTTCGCCTAGGTTTTGGGGTGCCGCCTATGTGTCAAGTCTTTGTATGGACTAACGTTGTTTGCCTTGTTAGCAAGAATAAGCCGAATTAAAGGACCGTTTTGAAAGGCGAAGTAAATGCAACATTTAAGGCATGTCACATTACTCGAGGACACAGACGAGTTGGCGGATGATTTTTGAACCAGACTTCATTTTTGAGTTTTCACAAGGTGCATTATCTAGCTTGTGTCCATGCAGAGTGTGATACAAAATCACTAAGTAGGCATGCGAGACACGGAAGTAGAGGAATTGAACTTGGAGATTTTTTTGCAAGAACTTGAAGGCAGTGAGAGAGCTCCGTTGCGGGAAATAATTTTTCAGTGTGGCTTGGCTTTCGCAGCTGGTTTTCCGTTTGTCGTTCCTTGCATAGATTTAATTGTTGCATGCTCTGAAAGATACAACCTAGAAACGCAAGAAATTCGAGCAAAGGGTGGTAGGGTTGTCGCACACATTAACTCTGAAAGCGTCTCCCGTGAGTTGTGCCGTCCTGAGAGAGAAGCCTCTGAGAACATGTCTGTTCTAGCTCGTGAAGAGTATTTCTAAATGCATGGGGACTGGTGTATGAACTGCATTGCCAGGAATTGGTTAAAATCTGAAAAGTGAGGTAAGTCTCAATTGCTCGCCAAATTAAAAAGGATGCACTTTAAGGACGAAGTAGCAGAAATTATAGCCCTCTTGCACCGTGTTGTGGGAAATGCTTGCACTAATTATTTTGAGTTTTGGATGTGTCACTTCATTTTGGTAATTTGTGCTCTGGGAGTCTTATTGACTAGGCCTCTATTATTAGCTATCACTTGCATGGACAATTGCGAAATTTCCGTCAGTCCCTGGTTTTTCATGTGTTCATATCTGAATTTTATCCTTGCTAGTCAAGAGTCTGCTTTGTCGGGTTTGGAATTGCATCATCCTCTCCCTGCATTCACACCCATCTACCGAAAATTTCCCCATCTCACCATGCGTAAGGGTATGCAAGCTTTTTCCTGTGTCAATGATGTGTTCTCAATGAATATGGTTAGGAAACTAGAAGGAAACCTTGGCCTACGAATTTTTCATGAGTTTGCTACCTTTGTGACTAAATTTGGAAGTTTCTACACCCAATTCGACAGGGTCACATACCTTAGAGTTGGAGGTTTTGAGAAGGCCTTGCTAAAATTACCTCAATTCCCGTTTGATTATATTGTGTTTCTGGAAGTTTGTCACCAGATTATTGTTGTAAATATTAAATACCTGAACATGGGGAAGAAAGGATACTCCTTCCCATTGTCCACAACTCATTTCTCTTGCAAAACAAATGGCACTGCTAAGCCCGTTGGAACAATTCTAGAGAAATTTCATTTTCTCTCTCTGTCATCTAGAAGTAGTTTTGACAACAAGGGATATGTGAAACGACATTTGTATGGAGCCAAAGGTTACATGCATCGACCCGAGATCGAAGATTTCTGGGAGGATTGTCTAGACGATGCTGAAGTGCTTAAGAGAAGTTTCATGAGGCTCTCTCTGTAGCAAATTCACACTCTTGGTGTTCCCTTTAATGTTCTTGATAATGTGGTTGAAGATAAGGTCATTATTGACCCAAAGTATCATATGCTGACGCGGCCCCCACAGAAATTGATTGGTCTAAAGATGAAGTTTCATACCTAATGGTTCGTATTGCTCCAGGGTTGAGGAGGACATTCGATTGGTTAAATGGTAAGTGGAAACAATAGGTTGGCTCCTTGCAAAGCCAAAGTTGATCATCCCACAGAGAGCAAGGAGCAGTTTCCTCTTCCCTCGTTTCAGCATCAACAACTAAGTCTGCAGATAGGTTACTAAATCGAAGTTCTCAGTCAGGTGGCGATGGGGAGAGACCTGAAGAAACCCCTACCAGACTGAAATCAACCTGTGAGCGGGATGACGGGATTGTGCCATCCAAAGGGAAATCACCTCTTGTTGATTCTGATGGTATTTACCAACAAATAATTGATGATCATTCTTTTTCAGATTTGCTTGAAATTCCCTCTTCTCCTGTGCAAAATACTCCTAGCATTATTAATAAAGGGTCAAGACTTGAAACAACCTCTCCAACATGGCTGAAGATAAAGGTAGAAAAGAAAAGAAAAGTATCCACCTCTGTTTCTAGTGAGGTAGATACAGTTGCATTGTTGTTGCAAAGTTCTCTCAAGCCTAAAAAGGCTAAGCGAATGTCTCGGATCATTTCTGACTTTGTATCTGGTCATGAGCTCTTAGAAATTGCTGACCCTATTAGGGACATGATTGCAAGTGACATAACATAAAAGGATTATAAGATTAGTCATGTGGATATGGGACCTTCTACTTTAGAAGGAGATGTCTACCATGTCGACTTTTCAGTCCATGCACTGATTAAAAGGGCCCAAGAACAGAAGAAAAGAAGCTGGAGCTGCAATCCCAAGTGCAATCATTGAAGGATTTCTTTCATCTATCCTAATTCTTGCTACTAGGGAGGCTTCAAGTTCGCATATGCAAGGACTTGATCCGGACACTGTGAAAAGGGTCAAAGGTAATTTGGGGTATGCTAAAGATGTCACTGAGTGGATAGATGAAATGTATAGAGTTGGTGTCAGTTACATCATTAAATTCAATGTGTTATATGTGAACATTTGGAATAAAAGAAAGAAGTTATTGGCCGAGCTGCAACAGATCAGGAAAGAGCATGGAAGCATATTCGTTCTTTCAAAGGAGGTTGCAGAGCTCATTTCATTGATCATGCCAGGCTAATGACTGAAAAATTAGTAGAACATCCTATGGAAGTTGATCCTACCTGGCATGAAGCTTTAGATTGGAAGGAGAAGATCTATCGTGATTATATCAATGACATTGATGATGCTTTAAAACACTACTTGAATGATATGCTGAAAATAAAGAATAACCTCGGTGCTCTGGATGTTGATCTCATGGACAATTTTGAAGAAAATGTATAAGAACTCAGTGAAATGATGGGCCAGTTCAAAGATAATTATCAAAGGAGCGTCAAAGATCCTCAAAATATTTCTTTGGAATCCTTCAAAGGATTGTGTCACTTGCAAATGCATACCACTACCTTTGAGTCTGAGATGGATGAAATGCACAAGAACATAGCCACTACTAACGGGTTAATTTCAAAATGGAGAACAAGACTGCGCATCACAGCATTACTAGAGGACTCGAACATGGAGCCGATCGTGAACAGGAATCGAGAGTACAGGTAAAGACTCAAGGCCAAGAAGTGGCACATGCTGGACAGGAGGTAGAGATCATCGGCGATAATGAATTGGAAGCTGAGTAGGTAGTGGCAATTTCATGATTTTATTGTTTTATTGCTTTTCTTAATTATTGGTTGGGAGGCCTAAAGACTTATTTTTAAATAATGGTTGTCTTCAAGAAACCGTTACTCTAAATGTTTTAAATAGATGGACTTAGTTTCATTTCAGGATCTTTTTGGGCAAACTTTGTTATACTTTTAAGAGCATAAACTTCTTTAAGCATATTTCTGTTTTGACTATTTTGAATATAAAAATTTTGTTGGTGGCTTTCAGATATACATAATCTTTGAGTTATGGTTTGTGGATGCTTTCTGTTCTTTTGAATGGTTACTAGTGGATGAATTTATATTTGAGATGGTGAATGGTTTTAAATTTCCTGTTGCTGCAAGAATATTATTTGTGAATGATATTTTGTGGTAATTTGGTTGATTCAAAATCTAGAAAACCTTAAAATAGTGTTTTGTATTTTATGCATGCCTTTGCAAAGCTTTCTGGTTAAAAGCTCTTTCCTTATTTGCTTTTGGGTTAAAAGCATTTTGATTAGTTCTCTATTCATTGAATATCATACGAGGGTAGCTGCCACCTTGTAAATTAAGCAGAGAATCAGTCAGTAGATAGTGTGTTTAGACTGGTTCAACTGTGGTTACATTTGTCATCTTTGTGGGCATGAGAATATAGAGTTAAATGATAAATCTGTTAACCAACAGTATCAAACCCTTACCAACTGGTGTGACAGCTTCCCCCAATGCATCCTTCAACAAAAAGTGATGCAGCAGTGGTGACCAACCGTATCTATTGCCCAGGGAAATGGCAGCCAACATTGGCCTGTATGGTGGATGGACTCTGGTTGTTAGTGCACATAGTTTACAACCACAAATATGATGTGTTGTAGCCTCCAGGTGATGTGAAATAGCTCCCATAGTTATAGTGGTTCAATCCAGCCTTCAACTCTACAACTTTGAGGGGCAATCAACATCCTAGGGTTAGTTTC
The DNA here is from genome assembly GCF_030272615.1 of Cryptomeria japonica. NCBI lineage: Eukaryota > Viridiplantae > Streptophyta > Pinopsida > Cupressales > Cupressaceae > Cryptomeria > Cryptomeria japonica. Next base: position 19,098,965 of record NC_081415.1, on the reverse strand, counting down.
TGTTCTGAAATTTGCCTTTACAGAGATCTGACCCTTCAAGATGGCACTCTGGAATTACCAACACAACTTACAACAATGGAGACCAAGCATGTGCTTGAGGATTCAATTCGCCCTATCCTTGCAATTTACATATAAATGCCTGATTCAGTCCGACTTGCAACCCTTGTGTAGAATTGCCAAGTAAGAGGCAAGGGTTTTGGTCCAAACCATATAATGAAAAAATCGTGTAAATCGCGATTTTTTCCGATTCAAAACCCCAAATGATTTAATCGCCGGAAAAATCGGGAACAATTTTATGCAAAAAATCTGCACATGTTCGACTTTAAAAATCGTTGAAAATCCTGATTTAAACAATGCTAAATCGGCAGAAATAAAAAAAAAACAAGAAAAAAACCCTAACGTCAATCGCTGCATACTTTCAACCCGCGGAAATGACGTGGATATTTTCGCGTGGGACATAGACGGCAACAACGGGGATATTTTCTCGTGTTTTCAAGTTCTTCCTTTCTTACGTGATCTGCATCTAATGGTGGCTACTCTCTGTATTACATACTACAGACACTAATAAAATCTCACTTACAAAATGTTACTTTGTGTTACTTTTTTAAACTAATAATCAATCTTATTTATTGAAATGTATTTATTAACCTTTCCCTGTGTTAATTTAAAAAAGGAATCAATCTTATAAAATGTTACTTGGATAAATATATTTAAATCAGATCTATGGCACTTATAAGAGGTTTTTCACTTACCCAATCCTCTTCCCATTCAAGAAGTGGAGTTGATTGCTTTTTAAGTTTTACAAGCAAATTGGAGCTAAATTATATGTGATGGAAACCAGTGATATGTTATTATGTTCTATAAATTTAATGTATATGTGTTTTTTAGAATATTTTAAGAAATTATATATTTTCAAATGTTCGATAAATTTGCCAATTTTAAAATTTTTTTCAGCCAAAAGATTTATTGCCGATTAAGAGTTTTTCATCTTTGGTTGAAACCTCTCAATGTGTGCAGCTAAGGGTTTCCATCCTTAAGTGCAAAATTTAATTCAAACTGAAATTGAGGAGTACTCAAATGAAATTGGATGAGCAAATGAAGCTGGGTGCCATCTTTGAATACCATTTTTCAATTCAGGCTCTAGGATCCAAAATTCCCTCCAACTATTTTAAAGCTTTTATTTGAATTTTTATTTTAGTTATCTTATTATTTTATTATTATTATTTATTATTATATCAGTTGCCCCTTAAGTGAAGTTCGACAGGGCCCAACTAAAAATAATAACATAACACTTTCCCTTGCTCCACTTTTAGCCTAGGGGAAAGAGAAAACCTGCTAGAGGTCTTCTTACTGGTCTAATCCTGAGAAGGGGACATGACACAAGGGAAAGGCAGAAAGGTTGTAGAAATTTGTTCGTTGAATCTAGAAAAAGGTCCCCATTCTCTCACTACGTTTAGAGGCCTCTTCAATGTTCCATTTGATCTCATTGGTCACTGGAGGAGTCCACTTAACACTGGCCCTTTTAGCTTCTTTTTTTCTTTCGTGACCTTGGCCATTATTGTTTGGAAAGAGTTGTTTCTTATTTATGGTTGCAACAAAATAAATTGTATCAAAATGCATGAATTTTTGCTTTTTAAATTAAGAAATGTGTATTTTGTTAAGGAAAATTCATGGTCAGAAATTTAGGTAATTCATGGCTCATTTTTTGCCATTTATAAAAGATAAGCTATCTAGAATCTATATACATGTTTATGAATGAAAACTTCTAGTTATAGCCATTAAGTTAGCTACAAATCATTCAGGACAGTGTTAAATAACAATATCTTTCTGCTATTGGTAAATGCTATTTTTATCATCACCAAATGAGCTATTAGACCTTGGTTGAACTTGAACTACTTGATTTATTAGTTTACCTCCCTTTTAAACAATTTTCGGTGTTAGGTTTGCTGAAATTTAAAAGGCAACACCTTATGCCTTATGCCTTGCGACACCTTGTCCCAACTGGTCAACCTAGTCCAATGGACTGTTAAAAGGAAACTTTTTTACTGCTCCAATGTAGCTTAGCATGAAACTCAAGAAGTGTAAGGAGCCGAGTGCAGGGAATATTCGATGCATTGGTAATAAACTTTTGTTGCTATTCTTTACAGTAGGTCTTGAAAATCTCAAATTTGGTATTAACAAACTCTATACTTAAATTTTTATGCAACCCTCAAACACGCTGATGTTGTTCACATAAAAGCTGGTTACTATTGCTTTTCAATGTCAAGAATGTGCTCCCCTGTTATGATCATTGATTAGACTGGTGTCAGTTCAGATGAGAGCCAAGCAATGTGTTGCTTACCTTTAGACCGAATGGACCTCAAGCATAAATAACCTGGGGTAACAATGAAATGGTTCAGCTCTTAGCCAAATCAATGCCACTTCTATTCAAGTATCATAATGGAGGGGATGTGTCTTTGACAGTAAAAAGAATTCGAAATGAAGTTTTGATGTATGCACATTTGACTTGGCATATATGATTATATCTCAGTTGCATGTGTAGACACCTAAAATCATTTACATGCTAACCACTTATCTCGAGTTATCCCTTCTAGTGTTAAATTAACCTTCCCAATCATCTTTCTAGCATTGATTAAATAAAGGCCAATCATTTATTTAATTACTTTTTTATTTTGGCCCTTTCCTCTATTTTTTAACCTGAATTAAATAAATTCAACATTTCGCTAATTAACGGCTTGAGGAAAAAAAAGGGAATTAAATAAATAGTCTGTATTTATTATTTAACTAATAATTTCATTTGCACATTCCTAAGCATGCTCAAGCCATGGTTAAACTTGCATATGTCATGTATATACATGGTCCATGCTTCCCATTTCTCCATAAAGTGCTCTCTTCAAATCTTGTCCATACATTCAATCAAGAAGATATAAGCCTTTCAAATAAATCCAAAAAATATTCTTTGGACTTCCAAAATGTTTCTTTTGATCCTTACCATCCATCTTCTCCCAATTGCAAGGTGCCACTTGAAAGCTTCTCATGGCTACAATTCCTTTAAATAACCTAATGCATTGATCTATCCAATCAATTTCAGCCTTTGATCAATCATCCTCCCAACCTATAAATACCACATTGTATGGGCTTTTTTTATAGGCGTATGAAATGCAAAGGAAACCCGAGGACATGTCCTTGTTTCCTAGACATTTTGGGGACAGGGGACAACTAGGGGACATCCCGGTGATGGGCCTTTTGACACACTCAACAAAGTCTAAGTGTCTCCACTCAATCTCTCCTAAAAGAGGTAGAAACTAAGGTATTTCAGACCTCCCAAGGTTTCTTTTGTTGGGTCACAACAGTGCAAGATAACTAAGTGTTCATATGGCTTGTTTAAACAAGGGGCATTGCTGGTTAACAAACTGAAGTATAGATTTTCCAATCTCCCTAACTTAAAAGTGGATAAATAAATAGCAAAAGATAGAACAAGGCTACAAGAAAATGAATGATCAGTATTATCAACAAAACCCAGAAAGTATTTTGTATGTAAATCATTTAACATGTCAAAATTACTAATTCTAACATGGAAATGAGATCAAGGAAAGCTTCAGAACAACAACTACTATCCATCCATTCACACGTTCATCATTAACCTTCACCACCATGAAAGATGCACAGATTGATTATAATAACGAAGATGTTTCATAAACTCAAGATCAATTTTGGATTAAGGAAGTTGAAAGAGAGAAAATAATACCAAGCAATCACAAAAGATATCCAACAGAGCTGCAAACTAAGAACTTCATTTCCATTGTTTCTTCAGAATATACCATCAAAGCACCAGTGTTTAGTTTACAACCTCCTTGCAAAATATCTCTTGAAAGAAACTAGAATGCTGAAAAGAAAGAAAACTAAATGCTGCTACTAAGTTTGGACCTGAAATCATCAATTCTCAGACACTCAAAATGAGTTATGAAATTACATTTATAGGAAGACTCTTCCTAAAAATGAGAGATTAAAATCCTGCTAAAGTCCTATCAAACTAGGAGGCGCAACTAACATACAAGTTGCTGGCCTGAAACTGACGTGAGAACTACAATTTCACTGCCCAAAAGGAAGGTAGATCCGTAGGAAACAGGAGAGGAGGGCTGTCTAGTGCTGGAAGCTAGTAGTTGTAACTCGGATTGTTAAGAACAGATACTTTAGAACTTAAGTTAAATTAAGACATTCAACCCTTGTGCCTTGGGAAGAGAATCTTAACTGCTGATTAAAGAGGAGCCTCTTGTTTTGAACTGCAGTTTACTATTGTGTTGATGGCACAACTGTTGAGTTGGGTAGAGTTCGCCAAATCAGAACTGAAGTTAACTATTTTGTCCTCATTTTATTACACTTAGCCGCTACAGCAATTAAATGAAAGAATCTTTTGAAAGAATAAAATAATATGCGTTGGAATTTGAATTCAAAAATGTAGTTTATTGCTTATTGCTTCTTTTTGTATTCTCTGCAACTCACTAAGCAATAATCTAATGGCTTTTTCTCGGGTCCATCCACCCATTCTATCCTAAACTTGGCCACCCTTAGAGCTTCTTTCAACTTATTCAAGGTGTCTTCCAAGGATGCGATACTTTTTGTTGCTTGTTCTACTGATAGAATTAACTCCAAGCATTCATTTAAAACCTATTCATCAAATTTCTGACTGGAGCTGAAATTATCCTCAACTAGCTTGTCCTAGTGAGAGAGTATTACGTCTTTTCCTTCCAGCTGACCTAAGTCTTCCCTGTGTAGATGGACTCCAAGGTTACTTGTTATAAAGCCTTCATAACTTCGATATTCTTGGAGCATGCTGCTTTATCATTTCATTCCTATACTGCTCTGTTACTGCCAATTTGAATTCCAGCTTATCCAAGCTACTTTGAATAAAATCAAAATTTTCAGCCCCTAGGATGTCTGCTTCCTTGATCTCTTCTTCATTCAATTCTTTAATCTCTTTCAATAAATCGATTTGCTTTTGATACTTTTGGGACTCTATCCTGTTGGCTGGCTGATGTGGCCATTCCTACCTCTACCTTACATGCTTCTTCATAAACATCAAAAGAATTAACCAAAAATGACCTTATCTTACCCAACTATTGGGTGGCCTAGGAATTTATGATAGATGCCTTATTCTTCATTGCATATAATGAATCTATCTCTGCTTGTGGAATTAAGGAAGGCACTTTTGTCCTTGCAGCTTGAGAAGTCAAGGAAGTAATCAAGTCTTTAATAAATTGCCTATAGTGGGTCACTTGTCCCTATAATTCCTACTTTGATTGATGCTCCTTTTGGATCCCTGACTTGATTGTTTTAGTGACAACATCAATTGTGGCAAGCTTTCGCCATTTGGTTTGTCTCCCCATGTCAACTTGGGTTACTTGGTGGTCTAAGGGAGATAGTTCTTGTCATCATTATCCACACCCAGGGGAGCTGCACTTGCCACCATCTCCCCTTTGTCATTTCTAGAAGTGGCATATATGGTCCTTGCCCTTTTGGATTTCCTTGGGGTGTGTAATGTCCCCTTTGTAGCACATATTGTATGAGGTTGTCGTTAGCCTATTTCTCCATAGTCCTGTAGGCTAACCAGGACATTTAATGGATCTTGAGGATTAGCCTAGACAATTTTTGATGTAGGCGATTTTGAGGTGTTTTGATGTGTCTTTGGGATATTTACTATTTATAGTAAGTCAGTTGGGCTAGGTTTGGATCAACAGAGAACTCATGAATAATATCCTGTTGATGATAGTGTTGATTTTGACTGGAGATTTTAATAATTGCTTGTGATTATTAATTTATTTAACAATAAAGCTAAGTTATAAAGTTAAATTAAATATTTAACTTTATTAATGTGGGAATTTAACCAAAGAGAGAAGTTATTTAAAAATAAATTAAAAGTTCCCTTTCACTAAAGTACTTGGAGACTTGAATATTAAAAAGAAAAGTATATCTTTTTATCCCACCTTGGCTAGAAAAGTGTGTGAGCTCTCCCAAAAAAGTTATAAAAGACTCTTAAGAGTTCATTTTTAGCATGCTTGGTTTATTATTTCCTCTTGGAGATTTTGGGAGCTTTGGCTTTCAGCAGGTTTGAAGACAGAAACCCTCGAGCTTGGAGGTAGTGGACGGAAACCCATTGTCAGTTGGAGATATCATTTAGGAGTTTCGATGCCAAACTCATTGAGCTGCATGTTGGACATTGTTGGGGGCTCAGTGCCGTGAACAGTGCATGAACAATGTTGTGAACAGTGACATGAACTGTGCGTGAACAATGTTGCTACAGTGACATCAGTTTGTTGTCCACAGGATTTTGATGATCTACTTGGCACTTCATTGACACATCTTGCATCTAGGGTTTCAACACCCTATTCCTAGGCTTGGACACTTATCTTTGGAGGAGTTTGGGATTATTTTTAGTTGTCATAATCTTCAGACAAAGGGCAGAAAATATCAGACCTTCATAAGGAGTTTCAAACATTATCTTCAGCCATTCATGTCATCAAATTGTGCCTAAAGGACACATTGAACTTCAGTTATGTTGATGATCCATCTATGTAATGCATTTGCATGTTGTTGACACATTTCTATAGGTACTATATGTCTGAAAATTACTGTAACAGACCTGATAAATATTGTACTCAGATCTGATATGACGATAATAAAGTGAAGTTGATAGTGAGAAATTGTTGTTTTGGTTTATGCACTTTGTATTATCAATTCTGTATGTTTTTCTATGTTTGGCATTGTAAACATACATCAAACACAATCAAAATTCAGAAATCAGACATCGGCAAGCTAGCATGCCAAGTGTTTGACAAAATGTCAAATCTACTAAACGAAAAAAAAATCATACCCGAATTAGATGGGGTTCTAACAATGGTATTAGAGCTAAAGTTTGTGCCAACCTTTGGGTGTTTTGGGAAGTTGGATTTCAGTCTGGAGCGTGGCAACAAAAGATAGGAAACAATTGTCAAGATCACTTTATGAAGTAGGTAGCAAGCTTAGTAATCAATTTCATTAATTGGTTGATGTCTTGAACACTCTTAAAAAGGTAGAAGAATGTTTGATCCTGGTTGGGAATTCACCTTGTGAAGTGATATAGATAGCTCTAACTCCTCAATTTCAATCAAGGGTTGATGTCTTGAACACTCTTAAAAAGGTAGAAGAATGTTTGATCCTGGTTGGGCATTCACCTTGTGAAGTGATACAGATAGCTCTAACTCCTATAGTGACCTCCCTGAATTAGCACAAGTGGTTGAGACATCTAGATGATGAGATGAAGTTGGTGGTTACTTCTTGCTTAACTGAGATCATGAGGATTATAACACCTCTAGTACCTTATGATGATGATATGATGAAAGAGGTAATGTAGATGGCTCTGGATAGATTCCAAGAGCTTAGCGATATTAAAAATTCCTATTTTTCTAAAAGAGTTGCCATACTAAAAGCATTTGCAGGAATCGGATTGAGTAATCTCATGATAGATTTGGAGTTGCATGGTTTAATGTACAACATTTTTCACCATTTCCTTGCTTCAATCAGGGAAGATCATGATAATGATGTTATTGCAGCAATACAAACTATTATGGTTTTGTCCATTAATGAGAGCTATGATGTACCTCAGTCTTTGTTCTCTATCTTATCAGCTAACTGGAAGAAGGGAATTCTTGGACTCCTATTGGTAAAAGGGAGATTGGTTAGGAGGGTGATATTTTGTTGTGAAGAGAAATTGAAACCTTTCTTGGACAAAGAGAAAGAAAAAGTTAATGCAAAGGACTTCTCCATTCACAAAAATTAGGAAGTTAGCAAGAATGATCTAAGAAGACAAAACCTTTGCTTCTCTTGTGTTTACTGGTTGATGTCTTGAACACTCTTAAAAAGGTAGAAGAATGTTTGATCCTGGTTGGGCATTCACCTTGTGAAGTGATACAGATAGCTCTAACTCCTATAGTGACCTCCCTGAATTAGCACAAGTGGTTGAGACATCCAGATGATGAGATGAAGTTGGTGGTTACTTCTTGCTTAACTGAGATCATGAGGATTATAACACCTCTAGTACCTTATGATGATGATATGATGAAAGAGGTAATGTAGATGGCTCTGGATAGATTCCAAGAGCTTAGCGATATTAAAAATTCCTATTTTTCTAAAAGAGTTGCCATACTAAAAGCATTTGCAGGAATCGGATTGAGTAATCTCATGATAGATTTGGAGTTGCATGATTTAATGTACAACATTTTTCACCATTTCCTTGCTTCAATCAGGGAATATCATGATAATGATGTTATTGCAGCAATACAAACTATTATGGTTTTGTCCATTAATGAGAGCTATGATGTACCTCAGTCTTTGTTCTCTATCTTATCAGCTAACTGGAAGAAGGGAATTCTTGGACTCCTATTGGTAAAAGGGAGATTGGTTAGGAGGGTGATATTTTGTTGTGAAGAGAAATTGAAACCTTTCTTGGACAAAGAGAAAGAAAAAGTTAATGCAAAGGACTTCTCCATTCACAAAAATTAGGAAGTTAGCAAGAATGATCTAAGAAGACAAAACCTTTGCTTCTCTTGTGTTTACTGCTACAACTGGTAAATTAAATGCAAAAAATAATAATGTACATTACAATGCATACCAAACACGGCAGTAAAATATATCTTTATTGGCACATGCAATTATTACAAAGAAGACTAGAGATGGTCGGCCAAGGATTACAACAGATCCGACAATATTGTACTACTTGCTTGGCGGTACACAATATATTTAAAGAACCCGATGGTTGCCAAGAGGTACACAACTGTCGACCAACCGACACCTAACTACTCGAGAGTGACAACTCAATAAAAATAATTAATACTTCGGTAGATAACAAATATTATTAAACATAACAATATGCGTTTTATGCCAACTACATTATCCCCCCCAAAAGAAAAAAATCGTCTTCCAGATGACAAGTAAACATCACGTAATATTTGGAAAGACTAATGACAAGAGTGTAGGCCAAGACTTGTATTGGACAACTCCAACATGTAGTGTACTTGCCAAGTCAAAAAGGGGGTTTTGGGGGCAACACCCCCAACGGGGTCAAGGGGCAATGCCTCTTGCTCATGTTGCACCTACAATGCTCTTCCTAATTTTTGTCCCCTAGATGGAATTTCCATCCCAAAATGGAGCTCCGTATCACCAAACGGAAGTTCAACTCTGCCAGGACTGCCAGATGGCAATTCCATTCCACCAACTCCACCACGACTTCTAGATGGCAGGTCCACCATTCTGCCAACTCTACCAAGACTACCAGATGGCAGTTCCATTCCGCCAACTCTGCCACGACTGCCAGATGGCAGGTCCACTCCACCATGTCCAGGACCGCCAACTCCGCCAAGACCGCCATGTTCGCCAAGACTGCTAACTCCGCCATGTCCGCCAAGATCGCCAACTCCGCCATGTCCACCAAGACCGCCACATCCGCAGAGACTGCCAACTCCATACGGTCAGTTCCAAACTTCGTACAGATGTCTTCATTGGTTGTACGAATTTCTCCTATCTGTCCGTATGGGAGTTCTTGTGGCTGGCCGTACGAATTTCCTTGCGTTTGGCCATACGGATTTTCTTGTGTCTAGCCGTACGAATTTTCCTGTGTCTGGTAGTACGGATTTCCTCCCGCACGACTTGTTTCCTTTGTTATGGTACGGATTTCGTACGAATTCAATCTTGCAACTTTGTGTACGGAGTTCCAAATTTCTTTGAATTTGTCTGCCAATTTCGTACGGACTTCGCCAAAATCCCTTGTCAGCTCTGTACAGACTCCCTTGAACTTCATGCAAATTTTGGTACAAATTTTCTTGCATTTCACCGTATGGATTCCTTCTGCCCTTGTACGAAATTCTACACATCTCTTACGAACTCCTCAATAGAACTCTGCATACCCCGTACAAACAACTGATCCTGCCTTTGTACGGTTTGTTTCACCCTCCGTACGGATTTCTCTTCCTTGTGTATGGATGTCTTCTATACGGTCTTTTAATCTCCTTGCGTTGACCTGTGTGGTTTCGTATGGTTGTCCTCCCCCTTTGCTCAATTTTGCCTCCGTCAAAATGTTTTCTTCCTCGCGTATGGGTTTGTACGGGTCACTTTCCCCTTGCTGTACAAATGTGTATGGACTTTTGCTGCCTTTTGCTGCTCGTATGGACTGTGGAGATGTGTACGGTGCTCCTTCTTTGGACCAGCTTCGATTTTTCCCTGCTTCTTGTCTGTGTACATGGCTTTGGATGGCCTTCAAGGTGCGCCAGTACTTGACAACTTGTAATTCCTTCTGAGTGCCTTGTTCGTACTGCCTTTGTTCTTCCTTCATGGTCTTTTCCCTTCCACTTTCCATCTCCGTACTACCAGATGTATCATTCATAACTTTACATGCTTTCATCAGTTGCTTTTCACGAAGAGTGGTAGGCTCAAGAAAATTGCATGTTGGTGAAAATAACTCATAGTCCTCCATTTGCTAGTGGAATAGTCCATTCAAGGAACTCATCTCATCTTCAGAGCAATCTTCCACTTCATCGTTAGGTTCCATGTTTCCACCCTTAGACTTCGAGTCAGAGGATGCCAGCTCTTCACTCACTGCCTGGTTCCTCAAGTCAATGACGTGCTTCCTCCTATCACTCTCAATTGAGAGTATGTTGCGCTTCCAATTATGATTTGCCTTGGCAATAATCAACCATCCCCTCCCGAGGAGTGCATTGTACGCCTTCTTCTGTAATGGGATGACTACAAAGTCCAAAAAAAATTGTTGTGTCCCAATCATTACTTTTTTGTGCCATCAATGTTCCCAACGACTGGATGCTGTGTTGGTTGGCACCTACCAAATGGAAGGTTGGCGGCCAAAGCATCGGCTTCCCCAAACATTTCCAAGTGTCTTCTAGTACTACATTTACTCTCGAGCCTCCATTGAAAATGGTGTTTATCAACTTCTTCCCCATTATTTCCATCTCGACGACCGTCGGCTTCCTCCTGATGCTCGTTGTCAACAACATTGGATCACTGGACTCATTCCCTTCGGGTGATGGTTTTCCCGTCAGTTCCTCCTCGTGTGGCTTACATTGTTTCTGGATGACTGTGTCGTCATTGACTGTGTTGGCAATTGCCATTCTCAGTTGTGGCATAGTTTGAAGGTCTACCATGGGTACGGTTGTTTGTAGCACCTACCGGACTATGTTCTTCTCTGACTCCCGCAATGACGTACTTGTAGTTCCATTGGAAGTTACTCGTTCCTTTGCCAACACTTTTTCTACTTCGTCTCGTTCCTTTTCCGTACCAAAGTTTGAACTTTGAATACATTGCCTTCTTTGTTTGTGCTCTCGTGATTGCCAAAACTGCATCCTCTTGTTCCTCCACGTCAAACATATTAATACCCTTCTGCTTCGGGCAGTTGGTATCTTCATGGTCACTCGGTCCACACCATTTGCACAATAATTGTATGTTGTCTTTCTTGTTATGGTAGTCTCTCGCAAAGTGTCCCCATTCACTACATTGTGGGCACTGTATGATAGGACATCCTCTGGAGTTGTACTGTATTTGGTTTCGCCCTTGTTGATTTCCATAACCACTTGGCGATACATTCTGTGGTTTCGATGGGCTGGACTCTCCTTGTGTGAAGAGTAATTGTGTACTTCTCATCTTCAAATTGTACGGGCACTCCTTGATTGAATGCCCAAGCACTTGGCAAATTTCACAAAACATATTTCTAGGACAATTACCTTTTGTGTGCCCCTCTCTTTTGCACTTAGTACACCATAGTTCATTACCTTCTTTGTTGGTTCCTTTCTCAACCTTCAATTCTTTCATCATTCTCAACATACGTTGAAGGGCTTGTACGGTTTTGGATTCTTCATCACTGCTACCTTTGGTGCTCTCATCATTATCTGTCTTCCTCTTCTCTTGGGAGGAGGTTTTGTTTTCACTCTCGATGTCCATCGCCCGATTGTAAGCATCGGCGTATGAGGATGGAGGCACTACTTTCATCTTCTTGCCTAGTGAGGGTATCAATCCCTCCATGAACCACCTCTTCTTCAACCCGTCGACTAGTTGATTCTCCATCTTGTTCAACAGTTCTTTGAGCCTATGGTTGTAAGCGCGTACACTCTCATTTTTCCCTTGCTTAGTATTATAGATTTCAGCCACGATCTCATTATCATCCCTCAAGAGTTTGAATTTCTCCTGGAACGCCCTCTTCAGATCACTCCATCTTGTCTTGTACTGGGCGTCGAGGTTTGTGTACTAGTCAATGGCGATCCCCCGAAGGGTGGCAGGAAATGCCTTCAGCTAGTAGTCCCTGTCATCTTGGCCATTTGCCTCCCAAATGGTTATGCATATTTTGCAATGCCATATGGGATCCTCCGACTCGTCTCCTGTGAACTTTGGCAGTTTTTGCTTCTCTTGGGTGTTCAACATTGTTTTCACTTGGAAGGTACGTGTGTATTTGCCTTGTGTGTTAGACCTGGGTGGGCTGTTTCGATCGCTACGGTCCAATGCTTCCCGACACTCTTGCCCACGCAGGCATCCTCTACATACCCACCTTCAGCATCCCCAACACTTCGAGTACTTCCAGTTGTGCGTGACTAGGGTGGACTGTTCCGACCACTACGTTCCGGTGCTTTCCTTGCACTCTCGGCCATGCGCATGTCCTCTACACAACCACCAGCGTCCGAACACTTCGGGTACTTCCAGGCTCTGACTCGTCTTTGTGCTCCCTCCGGCCAAGGGTCAGCAGATCACCTAATTGCTTGGTCTTGACCACCCTGTGGCCTCTTCTCACCTTTAATGGGGTCTACGGACATGAATCACTCAAGGCTGACCCGATTTCTTTCAAGACAACGACACCAAAATGTTTACCGCTACAACTAGTAAATTAAATACAAAAAATAATAATGTACATGACAATGCATACCAGACACGACAATAAAATATATCTTTATTCACATATGCAATTATTACAGACAAGAAGACCAAAGATGGTCGACCAAGGATTACAATAGATCTGACAATACTGTACCACTTGCTTGGCGGTACACAATATATTTAAAGAACCCGACGGTTGCCAAGAGGTACACAACCGTCAACCAACTGACACCTAACTACTCGAGAGTGACAACTCACTTAATAAAAATAATTAATACTTCGGTAGATAACAAATATTATCAAACATAACTATATGCGTTTTATGCCAAGTACATCCTATAAAGGACTTTGGGAGCCCAATCACAATTGCTCAAGTGGAATGGTGAAAGTACTGGAAGGACAAGAAGACACAGAGGGAGAGACTAGGAAGAAGGATCAGACAAAATGTTCCATTGACAACCTGGACAACTCTGTTGAGCATGCTAGGAATTCCACTATTCCTACACCATCATTTCAGGATGGAATACAAGTGAAAGGAATGACACGTAATGGTGGTGATATTGCAGAAGAAGTTCAATTGAAGGAGGAGCACAATTTTCTCATGTCAAATATCTTCAATACGTGAGGAGTCCAATACAAGTTTGTTGCAAAATGTAACTTATTCTTCATGTGCGTCTACTGTGGAAGATGATTACAATAATGTTCAACCTGAAGATGCAAATAGTACCTTAACTCATGAGGACTTGGTGATAAAGTTACAAGGAGCTGCTGATGCTGAATTGGGGCACAAGACAACAGCCCTGAGTACTCCAAGGTATGTTGAAAACAAGAGCTTCAAATCTGCTCATGATTCTTTCTTTCACTTCAATGATAGGGGAGGATTTTGGTTTGACTTTCAGAATAAGCTTATTCCTTTGGATTCTAATGCTACTATTGCCACAACTCAAAAATCATGTATAGAAGATGACATAGAAGGAATTAATTCTTTGAAACATAAATTAGATTTTCCTTTGATTGAAGCCGATCGAGAGCATAGACCTAGTGACTTCAATGATTTGGGTTCTCAACTTATTGTTGAAGATGAAAGGGAAGAGGCATCTGAGAATTGTAGCAGCCATGGAACCATAGTTGAAAGGAATTTTGACAGCTGTTCATCATCTTCCTTTGATCATAATTGGAGAAGGGAATATTTACTAACTGCTGAAAATGAAATACAAGTTTTGACTAGAATGGATGATGCACATGGGTATGTGGGAAGTGTAATTCATAGTGTGCCAAGAGGTCAAGAGGAGTGTAATATTTCCCTTGCTGATCTACAAAACATGAAGAACACTATAGAGGAAATCAAGACAACATTCTTGAATGTGATCCATGACAGAGATATGGCTTCTAAGGTTGTTGACGAGGCCATAGATCTATACCAAGGAACGAAGTCTAAATTGAAAGCAGCAGAGATTCAGATTGCTATCAATAACCTTTTTAGGGAGCAGGAGAATAGAGAAAGAGCCGAGGAGATTGAACAGGTATCAGAGGAGATTGATTCCATTCAAGAGAAGTATGGTCTAGTCCATTGTCCTAAGAAATTAGGAGAAAAGAGTCTAGATCAGCAAAAGGATAATCTTCAGCTGGTTGACAATCCTTTGCTCGAGGTAGATGCTGATAAGTCTTATGATAATCCACTTTTTGAGTTAGATGAAGGTTCTGGCATCACCCATACTCGGATGATTTTGTATGTTGATAAGGATTGGGAAGAACATCAAGATTATGAACTCTTGAGATTGGAGGAAGAAGTCTTACAGGAAGGTTTAGATTGCAAACATGGAAGTGCTGTTATAACAACTTATGCAGGCAATTTTCAGAGGGATACACCTGATAGAACATCCACTTTTGATGAGCCAATAAAACTAGGGGGTGAATGGCATGAGTACTATGAAGTTACCATGAAAGGATTTGAAGAAAATGCCAATTCCATGACGATGAACAATAGTTCATATGCTTTGGTTTGTCATAAGATGTCACATATGAACTTTCAGGTTGACATGAGTTTGGTAAATCACATTGCTAATGCTCGAGATTTCAATTTTAGGCATGAGGATGTCTTCATTGTTTCAAGTTTCTCACAAGGTATGAACTTCTTGTTACAAGTGCGATTGCCGTTTTTCCAAAAGATCGACTTGTTAATGCCTGATACAACCACTAGACTTATAGAATCCACAGGAGGTGGTTAAACCATGTCACAAACCCGAGCGCTACATTGCACAACACAAGGAGACCAAGGGTGCACACCTTGCAACAATCCCCCCCAATGCAAGTGAGGGGTTTGAACTTGTGACCATGCTTTGATACCACTTGTTACAAGTGCGGTTGACCTGTTAATGCCCGATACAACCACTAGACTTATAGAATTCACAGGAGGCAGTTAAGTCATGTCACAAACTCGAGTGCTGCACTGCACAACACAACGAGACCAAGGGCACACACCTTGCAACACGTCCCTTGTTATTTGAAGACTTGCATTATGAAGGAGCATGACGTATACACAACTCTTGTTTGTATTGATATACCAAGAAGTTTGAATGAACATGGGAGTTATAGCATTCAAGAGTTGACAGTTAAATGGTTAGCAAATGATCACACTCTCTCTAACCAATGAGAAAGCATTATATTTGTTGAATGAGCCATATTCGAGCAGCCTACAACCAATTGGGAATGAATTTTCAGATCTGGTTCCTTGGCCTCCATCTCACTTTTCAATGTATAAAAGTTCTCCTATGATGCTAATCATTGAATTTTCAGATCATGCAATGATGATAACAATTGGTTGTATGGATTTGAGTGCACATAATGATTTTTACAACACTTGGGAGTTGGATGTTGATGAGAATTTACCAATCAATGAGAGCAAAGGCATTCGGGAAGTGAGTATAAATCAGATTTTCAGATTTGTTGCTACTAAAAATTGTGAAGAGATGTGTGTGATTACATTTGGAGATATGCTGAAAACTATTCCCCATTTCATGTTGAGTATGCTTAATGACATAAGAGATTCAGGTACATACATGGGTGACAGGGTTGCACATGATAGTAGAGTTTCAGTTTGGGATTATATCAAAGTGGTGCAACAACAACATGGTGGTTCCTTTTTGAGTTTGATTTGGAACCCTGGAATCACTTGGGTTTGCAGTTCAATAGTTGAGGGTGAGGAAGCCAATGTTGGGTTACTTGGGTTTACTCCCATGGTGTTCTAGTTTAGTTTTTTCAGAGAGCAGTTTCTTGAGGAGTTGATAGAGATGGTCCAGTATTTGATTGATCTACTTACTAGTTGTTATTAGGAGGTCTCTTGTGTTGGCATCGAGCAGGGCAGTGCTTTCAGTGATTGGTGCTATGGATCTTCTCGGTTGACTTGGGACCCTAGGATCATACTTTGTTTCAGTTTGGTTCAACATAGTGATCTTGGGGCTGCATTGGAATTGCTCGAGGACAGACAATTTTGGGAATGATGGACTGTAATGACCCCTTTATAGCACATATTGTATGAGGTTGTCGTTAGCCTATTTCTCCATAGTCCCGTAGGCTAACCAATTTATTTAAGGGATCTTGAGAATATTTGGCCTAGACAGTTTTAGTTGTAGGAGATTTTGAGGTGTTTTTGGGATACTTACTATTTATAGTAAGTTAGCTGGGTTAGGTTTGGATTGATGGAGATCTCACGAGTAATATCTTGTTGATATTGTTGATTTTGACTGGAGATTTTAATAATCGCTTGCGATTATTAATTTATTTAACAATAAAGTTAAAGTTAAATTAAATATTTAACTTTATTAATTTGAGAACTTAAGTAAAGAGAAAAGTTATTTAAAAATTAAAAGTTTCTTTTCACTTAAGTACTTGGGAGACTTGAATATTAAAAAGAAAACTATATCTATTTATCCCACATTGGCAAGAAAAGTGTGTGAGCTCTCCCAAGAAAGTTATAAAAGACTCTTAAGAGTTCATTTTCAGCATGCTTGGTTTATTATTTCTTCGTGGAGATTTTGGGAGCTGTGGCTTTCAGCAGCTTTGAGGGCGGAAACCCTCGAGCTTGGAGGTGGTGGACGAAAACCCATTGTTAGTTGGAGATGTCATTTAGGAGTTTGGATGCCAAACTAGTTGAGTTGCATGTTGGACATTGTTGGGTGCTACAGTGACGTGAACAATGCATGAACAGTGCTGTAAACAGTGACACAAACATTATGTGAATAGTGTTGCTACAATGACATATCGGTTTGTTGTCCACAAGATTTTGATGATCTACTTGGCACTTCATTGACACATTTTGCATCTAGGGTTTCAGCGCCCTATTCCTAGGCATGGACACATATCTTCGAAGGAGTTTGTGATTATTTTTAGCTGTCATAATCTTCAGACAAAGGGCAGAAAATATCAGACCTTCATAAGAAGTTTCAGACATTATCTTCAGCCATTTATGTCATCAAATTGTGCCTAAAGGACACATTGAACTTCGGGTATGTTGATGATCCGTCTATGCAATGAATTTGCATGTTGTTGACACATTTCCATAGGTATTATATGTCTGAAAATTACTGTAATAGACCTGATAAACATTGTACTCGGATCTGATATGACGATAATAAAGTGAAGTTGATAGTGAGAAATTGTTGTTTTGGTTTATGCACTTTGTGTTATCAATTCTGTATGTTCCTCTATGTTTGGCATTATAAACATACATCAAACACAATCAAAACTCGGAAATCAGACATCAGCAAGCTAGCACACCAAGTGTTGACAAAACGTTAAATCTACTAAACAAAAAAAAATCAATACCAAAATTAGATTGGGTTCTTACAGGGTGTCCACTTTTGTAATAATTTCTTGTAAGCTTACCCTTTTCAACAGTGTCTTCTTCATTTTCTCAAAATTGAATTTTAACCAGGTTGAGGCGTCAGAAGAGATTACTTGACCTTTATTCATCCCAGTATCTTGTTCTCCAGTCATTTCTACTTCATCTCTTGGAGGAGTATCCTTAGGAGATGGTTGTTGTTGTGAGGAGTCTTCTTGAATTTTTGCCAATTCTTCCCTCTTTTTCTTTTCTTGTTCCTCTGCAGATTTTATTAGGTCGTCTTGATCCTTTTGTGTAAGCACCATCCTTGAGTAATCTTGATCTGTATCCATCTCTTCTCCTCCTTGTTCTTTAGGACCTTTACTTTTCTTCTGTTCACGAGCATCTTCAACTTGGGGCTCAACAATTGGAGCTTCCACATTGGATGTTATCTATATATTTTGTTCTGTTGAACCTCCTTGTGTTTGTTCCTTTTCAACTGCATCAGGATTCTTCTCTACCTCTTCGCTGGGTATTGACCCAGTTATAATTGTGGGGCAGAAGTCTTTGGCTTATTGGTTTCGGGAGCTTGGCTCCCCCTAACTCTTTCATCTGATTCTGTCTCACCAATGTTATGAATCTCCACTTATCTTTGAGGGGGTGGTTGTTGTGAAGAGATTGTTGCAATAACATCAGTATCTACTTCTTCTTGGGCTACTTCTCTTGGAGTCATCCCAATTGCTGTTCCCACAAGTGCCATTGATGCTTGTGCCACGGCAGATAATCCTACGGCAACCCCTGCATCTGCAATCTTCTTAAGGACTCGCGACTCCTCATTTTCTCATCCAACTTTTTAATCAAAACTGCACCTTTCATCAGACCTATTTGTTCTTCCTCTTCATCCTCTTGTGGCTTTGGCCTTTTGTCATGTTTCTTCTTTCTTTGATATTCTTTGATGGTCTTGGAAGACCGAGGATTTCTTGTACTTATCTCCTTATGTCTCCACTTGTCTTGTGTTTTTGGCAATCTCAAACTGATCCACTGCAAGCTTCTTTGGATAACTTTGGCTGTGACTTCTTCAATGTTTTTATTTTCTTTCTTAGACCATCTTATTGGGGTAAGAGGTCTTTGATCAATGTTTTGTTCATCATAGATTGGGTCAAGCACTTCCCATCACCAAAGAACTTATTAGGGATATCTTCCTTGACACCATAGGCTTTCATTTGAAAGTCAGTCAATCTACAATAACTTATATTCCTTACATAAAAATCATCTTGTAAGTTGGCCCAAAAGTCTTCTAGTGTAGCTTGATGACATGGGAAGGAATTTGGCTTTAGGACCTTCAACTTACCCATAGGATCATAGCTCCTTCTCTTCTCATATTGGCTGAACTTCATAGCTATGAATCTCATGAATTGCAGTTTTGGCTATTAGCGCATTGGAGTATTCATACAAACCTAGCCTAAAAGGGAATTCACCCCGGACTTATGTTTTAAGGTTAGGAGGGCTTGGACCTCCACAATTTGCCTTATAAACTCCAAAAGAATCACTTTGTCATTGCAGCAATAGGGAAAAAGGAATGGCACTCCATGGAAACCACTGAGCCTTATGTAAGTTAACCTGGGTTTTTGGATAAATCTATGTTCCCCAAGTTGAGATGAGCTGCATTGCATCTTTTGATAACCTATATCCCACATCTCTCGTTAATCTCTTGATTATTGTATATATGAAGGCATCATTTACTCTCTTAAAGTGACTTTCTACTTGCTTTGATGGCAACTGTGTGAAATGTTCCCACACCTTGATCATTTCTAGGCCTTCTCTCTTGCCTTTAGTATCTAAACCAAACAAGGAAGTTGTCCTCACCACCATCTGAATCACATAAGAGGTCATTAAGAACCTATTAGTTGTTGTCACCTTACACATCTGCTCATTTATGTTATTAGGAATCAACTGAGCCCAATCAAAGAAGTATTCACCATTCAAAATTGTGGCAATTTAATAATACATCTAGTGGTAGTAATTCTTGGAGTCTTCTTTACCAAATTCTCTACAGAGCATTGTTATCAAGTCAGCCATTGCATCCTTGAAATCTAAGTATGAACTTTGTCAGGAACCTTAGCTGCAGACTTTCTTTCTTCTTTGAGCCATACCCTATTGAGATGTTCTTTATTCTTGTCCACACTTCTTAAGTATTCCTCTAGAGTTTCATTCGCATTAGTCTGAAGGACAATGTCATATTATGGTATCTCAACAGTTTGTGCTAGCATGTTTGGAGAAAGACCCACTACTACATTGCCCTTGTCATCTATATACTGTCTGGTAGCTTCGTTGTAATGTTGGGCAATGGTCTTGATTAAATTTGGACACTATATTGCTTGAGGAAAGGTCGCAGCATGTCCCAACCCCGACCTTTCTATCCTCTTATACTTGTTAGTTGATTCATGGTGGAATATTGCTGTCCTCATGGCTTGTAGGTCAAAGTGACCTATTTTGGTTTTTGTGATCCAATTGAACTTCATTTTCATATTTTGACCAAGTCACTTGTCCTTGGTACAAGTATTTGATTGTGATTGGTGATTTCTCGAGCTTGAGTTCAGCTTTGGTCTTCTTTTTGCTAGTTCCTGCGATTTCACCTTCCTCAGACATTTGGTGTTCCTGAAGATCAAAATAAAGAATTACTAACACCAAATTAGCCTTTGAAATGTTTTCTTTAATCAAATTTTACCTTTCTTGAGAGTTTTAATATTTTCGGGATTTCGGGTTTCAGAAATCCAGGAACTTTGGGGATCGGGACTCAAGAGGACAGTTGTTTTCATGATTTTGTCGTTTTATCCACTCGGGGCCTAAGATCCCGAAATGATAATTCTATCGCTCAATTCTAGGGTCTAGGGATTAGGTCCTCACAAATTTTGAGTTTTGGAAGTTCCAAGTCTTTTGATCCTTGGGGTTTGAGGTTTTGAAGGAGATCACTCTTTACTTTATACGAATACCCCAGGAAGCAAGGTTTTGGGTTTTTTGATACTCATTGGGTTTTGGTCTTTACCATCCTTTGGGTCTCAAAATCCCAAAGCAAATACCCTTAAGTCTTTACCAAGTGCAGTTTTTGGGGTTTCGGATGTTCGGAGCATAGAAGTCTCTTTACTTTTGAGTTTCACTAGGGATCGAAGTCTTGCTATAGAAGTGTTTATGTGAGACCTTTGGGTTTTGGGAGTCTAGGAATTAGATGGTTCTATGTTCTTTGGTTACATTGGGGTCCAAAGTCTTGATAAACTTGTTTTAACAAAATTGTCTTAGGGCTTTGGGGAACTTGGAGTTTTGAAGCAAAAAGGATTAAATTTTGTCTAAGATCTCGAAGTAGACATTTCTCTTTGTATTTTTTTGTGACCTTAGAATTTTCAGGCATTCAAGATCTTCGAGGGTCATTTCTTTATCATTCGTTGATTCCTTTGGGGTTTGATCTCGAAGTTTCAAGGCGTTAAGTGATGCTGTCAATTCCTCGAGACTTGGAGTCCCGAAGCATGTCTTCTAGCAGTTTTGGTGATTGTAACTAAGGTGATCTTGGGGATGAGGGATCCGAAAGGTTTCTAGCCTTTGAAGTGTGAGGTTCATTGAAATCTCTGGGACTTGGGATCTCGGAATAAGGACTATTTAGTACATTGAGGTGGAAATGAGGCTACATGATAAGAATAGAGGCTACATCTTTGATCATTTAGGACATGGAGGTGGAAATGAGGTGTGACAATGTTAGTACATTCTTCAAGACAATCATCTATGCCTATGCCATCCATGGTTGGTAGTGGTAGTAGTGATATTGCCATGAGAGGAAAGAGGAAGATTACTAGTAGTGAGAAGTTATTGATTTTTGCAAGTATGTTTAATGTGCAAACACATGATGCAACAAAGTCTTCCATTGCCAAATATTTTTATGCCCATGCCATTGCATTTTATGTGGCATGTTCATATTAACTTTAATAAATGGTCAAAGATGTAGCCTCTATTGGTCCTTGATTTGTACCCGCTGGAGATCATAAAGTACACGCTATCCTCTTAAACAAAGAATTTTTTAAGATTAATTTGTTAATGGAGGATATGAGGCAAACATAGATTAGGTTGTGTTGTTCTAGTAATGGATGGGTGGACCGATATTAGACATCAACCACTCATCAATATTATAGTCACATACCCAATTGGCTCTTATTTTCTTAGAGCCATGAATTTTTTAGGGAAGTGTAAGGATGCAAACTTCTAGTTTACCATTTTGAAAGAGGTCAGACAGGAGGTTTGGGCCTCATATGTTGCACAGTTAGTCATTGATTTAACACGTGTGTGCAAATTGGTTGGTATGATGGTGGAGGGTGCTTACAAGCAGATCTTTTTGGACCTTGTGTTATTTTTATGCATTGAACAATGCTTTGAAAAACATAGGGAAAATAAACTGGATGAAGCAAGTGGTAGCAGAAGTTAGAGATATTCAAATGTTCATCTGCAACCACTATACCTCGCTCTCTTTAGGATGTTTTCAAAGAAGGAATTCCTCATACTTGTGGAGACAAGATATGCTAGTTACTTAATTTTGTTAGAGACGATGCTTGAGGTGCACGAGCCTCTACAATCAATGGTGGTGAATTCAAAGTGGAGTAGGTGGCCTGATTCAAGCTCTATTGAAAGAAAAGACATCAAACAAAGGTTCCTTGAAAATGATTGGTGCTCCATTGTGAGGTAAGGTATTGTTGATTTTTTTATTAAATTGCTAGATTTATTAAATATTAAATTATTGATTTTCATATTAAATTTTTTATTTTAATATTTTAATTTTATTCTTCAATGTTTCAATTCTCAAAGTTTCTAACTTGTCAATTAATTCTTTTGAAATTTTGTTAGCATTTGGCAGATATGTTTCACCTATTGTAAACGTCACTAAATATGTTGATACAAACTCTCTTAATCTTGGAGAGATATATGGGACATTTGACAGCATGCCTGGAAAGGTAAGGCAAACAATTTTGGCTAAGGATCTTAATTTGGGATTATATGAGCAACATATTAAGTCCATTGTGATGTGGAGGTGGAAGACAATGAACACCTTGCTTCATATGGTAGCCTTTGCTTTAAATCCTAAATGGTATGCACCAAAGCTTGGAAGGTTGCTTCGTTGTGATGGTGAAGAAGTGAAAGAGGGTCAATGAAGGCTTTTTGAACGATGTATTCAATTGAGAAGTCTACAATACTTTGTACACAATGGCTTGCATTGACAATTGTTTGTGGCCCAACATTCAGTATATTGGAGGCAAAGATAGATAGAGCTACATCAGCTCAAATTAACTTTGTTCGATGGCGGACATGGCATGGGAAGGATACACCATAGTTGGGGATGCTTGCCATTTGCCTCCTTTTGTAGGTTGCCAATTTCTCTACTGCAAAGAGGAATTTGTCCACATACAACTTTATCCACTCCATCAAGAAGAATAGATTTATCTCTAGATGAGTGGAGAAGCTAGTGGCTGTGCATAGTGCTCTTTGACTTCAGGATTGTTAGACTCCAAATTTATGGTGGGATGTTGATCTCGAAGATGCTGCCCAAGATGATGAGGAGGAGGAACATGAAGGATTGGTTGGAATTCCATTGGACGAGGTGGACCCTCACAGTGGCAATGACTCAGAGGAGGAGTATGATTTTGATGCAATGTTGGGAGACGCAGATTAGGGGTAGTAGTAGTTTACCTTTTTTGTATTTTCATATTGTAATTGAAAGTGAAACTTGCAGCTTTGGGGCATTTTGTGTCAATTTTTAATCACATCCATATTGACTATGGATAATGAATGCAAATTGAATTAAGTTTTGACATTTGTTAATGTATTCGACAACTTTGACTCTAATGTGAACTCCGAATTCAACACAAATGTTATTTATTAAGGATCTATATTGTATATATGAATGCTTTATCAATCTAATCATACACATTTAAAATTTCCTTTTGTATGTTGCCAATTTCTCTACCGCAAAGAGGAATTTATCCACTACATCAAGAAGAATAGATTTATCTCTAGATGAGCGGAGAAGCTAGTGGCTGTGCATAGTGCTCTTCAACTTTAGGATTATTAGACTCTAAATTTATGGTGGGATGTTGATCTCAAAGATGCTGCCCAAGTTGATGAGGCACATGAAGGATTGGTTGGAATTCCATTGGATGAGATAGACCCTCACAGTGGCAATGACTTAGAGGAGTCTGGTTTTGATGCAATGTTGGGAGATCTAGATTAGGGGTAGTAGGTTACCTTTTTTGTATTTTCATATTGTAATTGAAAGTGAAACTTGCAGCTTTGGGGCATTTTGTGTCAATTTTTAGTATCACATCCATATTGACTATTGTTAAAATATAGTCTCAGTCGTAACACACTGAAAACTAATTCTGTTATTTGTGATTTAACTAAGATTGGAATTTAGTTAAGAAATAAACTAACAAATCTGTTATGCAACGTCTTCAGTTTAATTAAGGTTATAGCCAGTGTAGAAGGATTGTGGCTCCACACAGGGGTCACGACCCTATGTGGAACCACGTGGTTCCACATAGGATCGCGACCCCCTGTGGAGGCACGATCCCATGGAAAACAAAGTATATATATATGCCACCCTCCCTGATAAATATAATACAAGATACACAGCGATCGGTGGTAGAGATATTCAGTTGCTTTTCATATCTACAGAGGCAAATCGATAAAAGACACAAATCGGTTTTACATTCCTTCAATCATATGCTAACATTCTAAACTTGACGTCACAGCAAATCAAATTGCTCTGTAAATCTATAATAGTCTATTTACATTTACATGGTATCAGAGCCTAACTACTTAAGATCCAAATAGACTAAAAGCGAAGTTTACATATCAAATCGAAGATTTCTAAAATGGCGAACACAATCAGATTCGAGGACAGACTCGAAGGAGCAGCAAATTTTGTGGCTTGGAAAGTCAGAATTATGGTAGTATTAAAAGAGAACAAAGTAATCAAATTCATAAAAGAAGACAAGCCCAAACCTGCAGACGAACCTGAGAAAATTGTGTGGAATGAAGGAAATGATAAAGCTGTAAAAATCGTGATAGATGCAGTAAGGGATCACATAATACCACTTATATTAAAATATGACAACGCCTATGAAATGTTCAAAACCCTTGAAAGGACGTATGAGATAAACAATCTGAGCAAAACCCTAGCTCTAAAAAGACAGTTGAACCGCATAAGTATAAATAAAGGTGAAACAATAAACTCATACTTCATGAGGATAGGTTCACTCAGAGATCAACTGCAAAAACTTGATTATCATGTCGAGAAGCAAGAACTATCAATGATTACCCTAGATGGATTACCTGAATCCTGGGAATCATTCAAACAAGGCATAAATGCAAGGGATAAATTTACAGAATTTGATTGATTAAGGGATGATTGTCTCCTTGAAGAATCAAGGCAATTGAAAGGGGGAAATCACAAAACTAAAGATGAGGACCTCCACATTCTGAATACCGACTCCCGTAAGAAAGGCAAGAAGAGAAACTTCAAGAAGAGAAAATCCCATCATGGGAAAAGCTTTCATAAGAAAGATATGTCAAAAATCCAATGTCATAGATGTGATCAGTACGGACATCTGTCATTTAATTGCCTGACAAAGTAAAACAACAGGCATCATTCGCCAAAGTAGAGAGGAACACAAAACTTGAATCTGAGAAGTTTGTATTATATTTAGCACTATCAAGTCAAGCTTCAAACAAGTCTAACACTTGGGTGATAGACAGTGGATCGTCAAGACATGTCACTGGATTCAGAGAATTACTAGACTCAATGGAAAAGGGATCAAATGAAGAGGTGACAATAGGGGATGACTCTGCACATCCTGTAAAAGGTGTCGGGACATGTACAATCAGATTGAAGTCTGGAATCTCAATCCAACTCACCGGGGTACTATTTGTACCAGGCATAAAAAGGAACTTAGTCTCTATCTCTGCACTTGAGGACGACATATATAGAGTCTCATTCATAGAAGGAAAGGTAATGGCATGGCCAAAAACAACCACCTTCAAAAGAGCACAAGTGATTGGTTACAGACAAGGGCACCTATATGAATTGTGTAATGAGCCAAATCAAACCTTACTTCATGAAGTCATAGATCAAGTAGAAATTTGGCATAGAAGACTAGGGCACTTACATTTTCGTGCTCTACCCTCTATGGAGAAATTAGTCACAGGACTACCTAAACTAAAGCCAATTCATTCAGATGTTTGTAAAGGATGTGCACTAGGGAAAAACACTAAAAGCTCTTTTCCCTGCAGTTCTAGAAAAACTAAAGGAGTACTAGAACTAATTCACTCTGACTTATGTGGGCCTATGTCTGAACCATCACTAGGAAACGCATTATACTATGTAATCTTTGTAGACGATTTTTCTAGGAAAACTTGGATTTATTTCCTTAAAAATAAAGAATCTGAAGATATTCTTAGGAAATTTAAAGAGTTCAAATCTATTACAGAAAATCAATCTGGTAGGAAAATCAAAACTCTTAGGACTGACAATGGTAGGGAATACACATCAGAAGTATTTAAAGAGTTTTGCAAAGATGTTGGGATTAAGAGGGAGTTCACTGTACCCTACAATCCTCAACAAAACGGGGTTGCTAAAAGAAAAAATAGAACAATAGTAGAAGTGGCAAGGGCTATGTTGTTAGATCAAAACCTAGAAACTGCACTTTGGGGAGAAGCAACTAATACCGCTGTATACATTCAAAACATATGTCCTCACTCTCATATTGGTGACAAAACTCCTGAAGAAGTCTTTACTGGAATTAAACCTTATATTAGCCATCTCAAAATATTTGGATGTCTTGTTTATATTCATGTACCTAAGGAGAAAAGAACTAAATTAGAACCTACTGGATAGAAAGCGATTTTTGTAGGATATAGTGAAACATCTAAAGCCTACCGAGTATTCATCCTTGGTCAAAGACAAATAGAATTAAGCAGAGATGTCATATTTGAGGAAGATATAGCTATTAACAAAACAAGGAGTTCCATCACACCTGAAATCCCCACTAATTCCATTAATTTGGAAGAAGATTCTCTTTCTGAAACTCAGAGGGAGCATCCTGAGGATAACACCTTGGAACTTGAGAACACTGCAATAGAGAATCCCAGGAAGAGACCACTATGGGCCACTAAAACAGTACAGGAAGCAGAATCCTTTGCAGCACCTAGAGGAACACTTAGAGAAAGCAAAAGACCTTCAAAGTTTTCTAGCTATGTTACTCTAATGACAGACCTCATAAATGCTGAACCTTCAAGTTCCGGAGAGGCTCTTAAACAGCAAGTATGGAAGGATGCCATGATAGAGGAATATCAATCTATCTTAAAGAATGATGTGTGGAAAATTGTGTCTAGACCTAAAGGAAAATCAGTTGTATCTTCTAAATGGCTCTTTAAAATTAAGCATGCTGCTGATGGCAGTATAGAAAAACATAAGGCAAGATTTGTTGCTTGAGGCTTTTCACAGAAGGAAGGAATTGACTATGAAGAAACATTTGCACCTGTTGCATGATACACTTCTGTCAGAACAATCCTGGCTATAGCAGCGTCTAAAGGATGGAAAGTTCATCAAATGGATGTAAAAACTGCATTTTTGAATGGAACAATTGAAGAAGAAGTATATCTAGAGCAACTTGAGGGATTTGAGGTAAATAATGCTAAAACACATGTATGCAAGTTAGAGAAAGCACTGTATGGATTAAAACAAGCTCCCAGAGCATGGTACGAAAGAATTGACCGTTACTTATTAGAGATAGGTTTCTCTAAGAACATTGCTGATCCAAATCTGTATTTCAAAATAATCAAAGGTGAAATGTTGATACTCATATTATATGTAGATGACTTATTAATTACAGGCGAAGATCATCTCATTGCAAAATGCAAACAGGAACTAGCTTCAGAGTTTGAGATGAAGGATTTAGGTCTACTCCATTATTTCCTTGGATTAGAAGTATGGCAAAAACCAGATGGTATTTATCTAAATCAAGGTAAATACACCATTGACATTCTGAAGAGATTTGGAATGATGAATTGTAAGCCAATGTCATCTCCTATGGAAACAAACCTACATAAACTAAAAGAAGCTATAGCAGATTCCAAATTTGCAGACCCAACATTATATAGACAGATTATTGGATCATTAATGTACCTAGTCAATACCAGACTTGATATATGTTGTGCAGTAAATGCATTCAGCCAACACATGGTCGAACCCAAAGAAATACACTTGGTTGCAGTAAAGCATATATTGAGATATCTACAAGGTACCTTGGACTATGGACTGCATTATGAACAAATTGCATTGAACCTACATGGATACTCTGATTCAGACTGGGCTGGAAGCGTGATAGACAGGAAGAGCACTTCAGGATGCTGTTTCAGCTTAGGGTCAGCTATGGTATCTTGGATCTGCAGAAAACAATCTTCCGTAGCTCAGAGCTCCACAGAGGCTGAATATATAGCTGCATCCATGGCAGCTAAGGAAGCCTTATGGTTGAGGAAATTGATAGTAGGACTGTTTGGTGAAAGTCTGAAGCCTACTATCATTTATTGTGACAATCAGAGTTGCATTAAACTTTCAGTGAATCCAGTTTTCCATGATAGATCCAAACACATTGAGATCCCATATCACTATGTAAGAGGCATGACAGAGAGAAAGGTAATAAGACTGGAATATGTCAATACAGGAGATCAGATAGCTGACATTCTCACCAAACCCCTAGCAAGAGTGAAAATTGATCACTTTAGGAGGTATCTTGGTATGGTTAAAATGTAATTGATGTCTAAAATTTATGTAAACTTCTTGGTCATATATTTGAGTATATGAAGTATGTAACCTTTCCCTGTGTTCACTCCTAAAGGATGACGATTCTTTAGTTAATGAACACTTGTATTTTAACATTGTAAGGTGACGATCTTATAAATGTTTAGAAGATCATATAAATTGAAAATCAGACAACTTGAATATCAGTAATATGATAAGTTATAGTAGACATTATATAAGCGGATTAATGTCAATGCACATACTAGAACAGGGATATCAAAGTGAGTATATCCTTAGTATCACAGGCTGATACTTAAACTTGGATATCAAAGTGAGTATATCCTTAGTATCACAGGTTGATACTTAAACTTGGATATCAAAGTGAGTATATCCTTAGTTTCACCTAGGTGATGTGATTCTCATGAGCTCAGTTAAGTTTTAGGTCTATACTCCTAAGACTAAGAGGGAGTGTTAAAATATAGTCTCAGTCGTAACACACTGAAAACTAATTCTGTTCGCAAATTGTCTCAGCACACAGAATAATAATTCTGTTATTTGCGATTTAACTAAGATTGGAATTTAGTTAAGAAATAAACTAACAAATCTGTTATGCAACGTCTTCAGTTTAATTAAGGTTATAGCCGGTGTAGAAGGATTGTGGCTCCACACAGGGGTCACGACCCTATGTGGAACCACGTGGTTCCACATAGGATCGCAACCCCCTGTGGAGGCACGATCCCATGGAAAACAAACTATATATATATGCCACCCTCCCTGATAAATATAATACAAGATACACAACGATCGGTGGTAGAGATATTCAGTTGCTTTTCATATCTACAGAGGCAAATCGATAAAAGACACAAATCGGTTTTACATTCCTTCAATCATATGCTAACATTCTAAACTTGAGGTCACAGCAAATCAGATTGCTCTGTAAATCTATAATAGTCTATTTACATTTACAACTATGAATAATCAATGCAATTTGAATTAAGTTTTGACATTTGCTAATTTATTTGACAACTTTGACTCTCATGTGAACTCTGAATTCAACACAAATGTTATGTATTAAGGATCTATAATGTATACATGAATGCTTTATCAATCTAATCATACACATTTAAAATTTCCCTATATATTTAAGATTTTCCCTATTTTTTATATAATCGTCCTCAAAAATGGCCCCAAAAATCCGTCTCCGAGACTCACCCCTTGTCTTTTGTTGCCCCCGTTTCGGAAACTTGGGGTAACATAGATACGAAGTCATATTGTCAATTTGAGCAACTACATTACATCTTTCAATCACGAATCCATTGGAGCACATCCACCTTTTGGTGCAACAAGGAGTTTTGGGTTAGAGAACTCTTGTTTCTTTTATTTTTTGCCGATTCTTAGCTTGATTAGAGGTGACAATTAAGTTTAGGATTTGGATTTAGATCTAACAATTTGAGTCCTTATTTTATGCTCTACATTTTCTTGATCACAACACGCATGTGTGTCTTTTGTCCTATGGCCCAAACATCTTGAGCAAGATCTAGGGAAGAATGCTGGTAGTTTCTTAAGTTCTGTAACTACGTACACAAATTGTCTATGAAAGGCATTCCATATGGTCAAGCTGAGGATAGATATATTTCATACACACCTTCAAAGCAATAGGGCTGGGAACCTGGAGAGATATAAAAAGCACAGGCATGGAGGGGTTCACTACCTTGGCAATCTACTGTAACTCTTCTATGGCAAAGAATGATTGCATTCCATGCTCTTATACACAGGTTTGTGATGCCTTTTATTTTAATTATGATGTAGTGATAATGATTTACATTGCCAAGCACATCCCTGTCCTTTAATTCCCTAATGACATAAATATCTTCTTTCCTTTATTATACAACTAGGTGGATCACAATGAATGTCTTTAGCAATTTGAAGGATTACTGAAGTTGGAGGATAAAAGATAATGAGCAGAAACTTCTTCAATGTAAATAACAATATATAGAATATAAGTTAAGGTAAAATAAAATATTAGTAGGAATGAAATGAGGTGGTCGAGAAAGCTCTAAATTTCAGGGAAAAAGATGTAACATACACCCTTGTTTTTTTTTAATAGTTTTTTTCTGTTTCGAAGCATTTGTCATTGTGGAAAGATATGCAGAATATTTGTTTCACAATAATAAAACTTGCAGCAATATGATAACTCAGGAAATTACAATATACAGAAAACTCCACAGGAAGATAGAACTCAGATTTATTTTCCAGAATAGAGAGTACAATATATCATCAAAATGGGCAATACCCAGATAGATAAATGTTTTACAAATACATTTCAAGCATACCCATTAACTCCAACAATATAGAAGTGTGATTTGGCATTGAGATCTGCAAATTGGCATTGGTGAATTGAGATGCCACTCTCCAGAAACACCTCTAAAGTTTACGAAATGAATAAGACTGCTGGTGCAGGCTCAATCATCTCCAAATAGCCACAAAAACCTTCCCAAAACCCTATTGGTTACTCCTCACCCAGCTCTCATGTCCCTCCTAGGGCCGTATGGCAAGCAAAAATAGAGTACGGGAAATGGCCTCTATAATTTGCAAATAACTTAATGTCTCTCCTGAATTTGCTTCTACAAACAATCTCTGATAATATGCAGCTCTGAAACTGAAGAAGAAGAACAAATCCAACTATCATTAATGCTCCAATGTGATTCTTAGATGAAACCACCAGAATTCTCTAGATTGGGTCTCTCATTAACATGGAAGATGTTCCTTGCAAGGGATTTCGTCCTCACAAAGCCACAAGATGAACAAGTTCAAATAGCAAAGAAGATTTCCAAAATTCAAAATCAAGCATGAGAAATGAGCTCTTGAAGCTCACTTTTTATATCTTCCCAATTTTTGCTTCTGCCCTTTTATTTTAGTTTTAAATCACTTTTGTTTCCCCAAGGTGGCATCCAACCTCAAAAAGGTCCCATTCATTATATTTTAACACTTTCACTTCAATATTGGGTGCCCATATGGTCCTTTATAAAATAACAATAAAGTTAAATTAATTTAACTTTATAACTTAATAACCTATTGTTACTTAATTTAAAAGAACTGGACTATATCAATTAGCAAAATATCAACATTTATTCAATCCAATGACTATTCTAAAAATAGCAATGCTAACAACTGGCTTAGTCGGTGCCTGGAACTGACTTACTAAAAATAGAAGTGTGAGAAAACCATCTAAAACCACTTCAGAAAAGGGCATTACAAACATCTCAACTATCTGAACTCAAAGAAATACCTATCTCTGCTGGAACAAACTGTTATCATGAGTTCCCTACCCAACTTAGTAGCCTATGGGAACCCGCTGAATAGGCTAATAGTCCATCAACTGACAAAAGGGACATTACAAAAGGATTTTTCTTTCTAATTCAATCGTTGACTTTGACAAAAATTGCAGTTGTCTGTCTCGGTGAGATGTGGAACAAGACTCAAGAAAATTGGTGTTTGTCCTAATTAGATTTGCATATATCATTTTAAATTATTTACCCGCTTTACTTATCTCATCAGTAACTCTCATTGGATATTGGACTGATATGGCTGTGTTACTGACTTTTTAAACCAGGAGTAGTGGATGATATGACTGGTTTCATGTTTGGGAAAATGAAAGCAACTGATATGGCTCATACGTAGGTAAATCCATCCAAGTTATTGCGGTTTTGGTTAGTGTTAAAGATTTATCTGGAGTGCTAAGATGTAGTTGTTGGGTTCCTATTGGAGCCTTTGACATAAAATATTTAGGTTCTTCTACGGCCCCTGATGTATGATATGATTCTGTATCTACCAACTTGACCTATAATTCATAATGTTTAAAATTCTATTTCATTGTATTTCACATCCAACCAAGAGATGTGCTCTCTAAAACAGAAGAAAATTGCAGATAGATCATACTCTTTATGGAAACACTGTCAAGCATCAGTATATCTTTGTTGTTTTTAAAAATGGCGAACTCTTTTTTATCCAATTAGCTACAAACCTGCTGATTCATATTAATAGTCACCCACCCTTTTTACCTGGGGAGGGATAACTGTTGACAATACACAATCATACAATACCACACTTTTTTTTCCATGATCTGGGCACAAGGGAGTATCCATGGGGTTCAAAATGGGGACCTCTCTCTTAACAACATATTATTAAAGTGGAGAACTGATTGCATATATGATATTATTGAATTGTTTTTTACATAGTATGATGAAATGCTTCTATGTCATTGCATTCTTGTGTAAAATATTTCAAACTACCCTACAGGAAAAACTCCCAACTGATTTCTGGATATATACTACCAACAATAACTAAAGACTAACAAGTTAATAAGGTTAATTTACTTCTAATGTATTTATTTATTAAACCAACATTTATTTATTATTTTCTATACTAAAGATGTAGTATAATTCCAACATTCCCTCCCTTACTACATTAATCTGAAGAAAGGATGAATCACTGCATGGACTGAACAAAACAGTCCATCTGGAAACTTGATGAAGTCCTTCTACCAAATCTCCTCACTCACGCAAGTTGCACCAAAATGAATCCATTAGTGGATGTCTTGATTGTCAAACCTGCAAATCCTCTTTACCACATGAGAGAACATTATCTCATTCTCCATGCACAATGGAAGAACAACACTCCTCTGAGAGTCTGTCACTCCTCTGAGTGTATCAAAAACACTCTTCCAATGCTATGATAACCAAATCCCTTCTTTGATGTACAAAAGGAACTGAATTAATGTAGATACATTAATCTCACTCTCTATTTTAGAGATTACACTATCTATAACTATTACCAAGAATTGCCAAGACCCCCCTTTAATAAATGAAGGGACACAGATTGAAATTGGTGCTTCTCATGCAGGGTATCATTTTCAAGTGAAGCTAGTTCAAGATGATGAAAATCCTTCAACCTCTAATTTCAGAGTTGTGAGCCCTGAAGCCTGATATATTTTCTTTTCTCGTTATGTCTTCTCCGTTATCTTCAATATGTGCTTCATAATTATTTTTAAGCTTTCATTTTTTATATATTGTGTGACAAGAAACATCAAATAAAATGTGATCAAGCACACCATGTGCCACAAGGTAGTCAAAATTTGAAGGCCTTGTTTCTTTGAGAATGTCACACAAAGCAAAATAGAAACCATAGGTAGACATTAGTTGTTGGTTTCAATTGAAAATGCGCCTTTTACAACGTCCTCTCCATTTCTTTTCAAAAGATTAGAAAACCTCCAATGCTACACAAAATCGTGTATTATCATTACAACATTTAACCTTATTTCTTCTAATTCAATTCCTTATTATTTTTTCTAATTCAATATATGAAAAATAAACCCTTCAAATATTTTAATACCCTTTCATACCTCATAATTCAAAAGCAAAACCTTATCATTTCAAAATATGTAAATGAAAATAATTGAAAACAATTGTCCATAATAAAATTATCTGTATCACTTATTCTTTCTTTCATTTCAAAACAAAGAATTATCTGTGCTCACCAAACACTATTTTTTAAATGCAGCTGTGTATAAGATTCACATTATTATTTTGCTGCTGTTTTTTCCACATCAAACTGCTCATTAAATATTAGTAGCATTGTCAAAACATTTTTGGGTTTTGCTCTCTTCATTAGCCTTCAAAAATATTCTTAAATTTTTAAATTTTGTTGTAATACTGAAAGAAATCCTATTTTGAATCCTCTAGCATGAGTTCGAACATGCAGCAGAAGGTTTTAAATGCCCAACAGTGAATTCAACTTAAAACTACCGAACAATATTTTGAATGCCTCAACATCAATTTGGAACACCCAAGCATGAATTTTAGCAGCCAACTGATGATTTCCACGCCCAACAAAAGTTTTGAATGCCCAGTACAATAGCAAATTGAATATGTAAAATATTACAACGTTTGATAATCTTAATGGAGATTTGAGAAGACTCCAATCCAGTCTCAAATGCAATTCGTCCTCTCCATGTATCAATTAATTACTTTAGACTTGGAAATAGCATCATTACGGGAACTAAAAATATGCATAGGCACAAGGATGGTATTTGCTCTGATACCATATTAAAATTGAGAGAAGATTGCATATATTATTTTATTGAATTGTTTATAACTTTATTACATAGTGTGATGCAAATGCTTATAAAGCGTTGAATTCCTGTGTACTACCTCTCAAACTACACTACGTGAATAACTCCTAACTAATTTCTAACTATATACTAACAATAATAATTAAATAAGAACAAATCCGTAAGGTGACTTTATTTCTAAGGTTTTTATTTATTAAACTAACATTTATTTTTTATTTTTTATATTAAAGATGTAATATAATTCCAACATGTATTACTGCTGCACCGCAGGTGCGATCCCATTGGTTTTTTTATTTGCTGATAGTAGGTACAAATACACAATTTCTTGGAGAGCTGAACCATTGATCTACATAGAAACTGTATATTGATGTTGAAAGATTGGTCATCTAGGTATTGTAATCTGGGATGGCTTGATCAACTTTACAAAGATCAAAGATCTAATGCTTTTGTGGAGTCTAACTTTTTTAAATCCAAGGAAATATATAAAGCTTCTAGGCTTATAAAAGAATGACTGTAATGATGCAAATTGTACAAAATCACATATTGTACAACATATATAGAAACGATGTACTGGATTTGCCCAGGAAGAAGTAACCACATGATGCACTTGTGACTAGAAAGACAAAAAGAGAGCAGCGTGAGAGAATAACAATTATCATTTAGCCTGAAAGTTTTCCGGGCTTGAAGAGGTATCTCCATGGCAGAAAAAACCTGAAGCACACAACCTTGATGTTGCGGCCTTCCTAAGCCCTATCGGTCCTTTACAGACCACATCACTCTTCATTTCAGGTTTTTATCTGTTTAGAATGTTTAAGAGTGTTGAATGTTGAAAGGAAGTCAGTCTTCCTCCCAAACAAAGTCTATCTAGTGTTGAGACATGGACCAGCTAGGACTCGAATCCAGGACCTTCCATACGCTGCTGGAGTGCTCTACCACTGAGCTACTGGCCCCTCTTGGACCAGTCCATCGTCGGTCCGGGTGTCGCTTATTTCCAACACCATCACCCCCCCTTAAGCCACACCTCTTGTGTGCTTGGGGCTCCTAGCCTGGACCTGGCTTCCATATGCTGCTGGAGTGCTCTACCACTGAGCTACTGGCCCCTCTTGGACCAGTCCATCGTCGGTCCGGGTGTGGCTTGTTTCCAACACCAACATCTAGAAGCAGATCTTCCTTAATCTCAAGTGGAAAAATCCAAAATACTCACACCTAAATCATGGCTTCCTTAAATGAAGACAAATGGTCTGTGATTGGGGATTGCAGGGTAATTATTTCTAGTCCTTCTTTCCTTAGGTGTTCGTAGACTTGACTGTCAAAATGATGGTCCTCTTGGGTCATAGCCAGCAGTAGTGTTGTACATTTTTCTTGCTAGAATTACAATGATGAGATGTGGTCTTCCCCATGTATCTTCCAGGATGTTGTTGCTCACGAGATCTATCTTTCTTCCCTATGCCTATAAGAGCTGAAGCTGGCTTTCCCTCCAAACATGCTACTTTTGGGTCTAGAGTTTTCTGTGTGTGATTTGTAGATCAGGGGGTGCTTGTCATTTTGAGTTGTACTTTATATCATTCTTGATCATCTTTCATCCAAGGTGTCATCGTTGGCTACCAACATGCGTTTTAGATACATTTGGATTCAATTTGGAAGGGATATGACTCCTCTATGGGACAGCTTTGTAGCATTATGTTGTGCCCCTGGATTCATTGCCCTTTGATGTGCACAGTAATGCTTATCCATATATCAAACTTTTTTTCGAGATTGTTAATTATTCCTCTTTTGTTAACAATATTGAATAGGGGATTTTAACTTCTGTTCTTTGACCCACTATATGCACCTACATGATTACATGGAAGAACAACTCTGCCTCCAGGAGATACTTGGAAAAGTTTTACTTACGGAAATTCTTTTGATGTCTGGATAAATCTTTCAGAACTTATGGAAGACAACATCTCCTTTTTTGTAAGCCACATGGTCTTGTCATTTTTTAATATGCTACCTTGTTTCTTGGATTTTATAAGACATTCTTACCTCATAGTTGGAATATGAATATGGTTCCTCTATGATGCCACATCGAGTATTATGACATCAGAATGAAGTCTTTGATGATGTTGCTCCCGGTTTTCAGAAATTAGTGGTAATTTTCCAATTTTACACTACACATTTTATTATGTTGTTTTGAGGCTTGCAACATTTTCATTCCACCATCATATCTGAATATATTTGAATCTTCAGTGATTGTATTTTTGGTTGATTATCCTCTCTATTTCCACAAATTTCTCAGAGTTCTTATCTCATTGGTTGATAATCATCTATCACACTCTGCCTAGATCACTTAATTATCACATTGATTGTCTAAATTTGTTGCTTTTGACATTTTATATTCTTCTACAACTAAGGATTTCCATTGCCAAAAAATCATTAATCCTAGTAATTTGATGCAGCTATCAATAAAGTTCATTTTGTTCGTTCTGCAATATTTTTCATCAAAGAATATAAAATAAGAATGTTCCAAATGCTTTTGCTATGCTGCCTAGCACCTAGGGTCAACCGACGAAACTTTAGAATTATGTATTGAGATGCTATCCACTGTCAGAAGAAATGTTGCAGAATTTTCCCATCAACAAGAATTATAGAAGTATCAGTAAGTAGTTTAGCTTTGAACCCTAGGATTTGATGGATGAGAAACCATGCAAACACTCGTGATTAAAAAAATGTAATTTTCAAATAGCTAGTTATCTTTTCACCCATCAATTCTTAGTGTCTTGTAGTCCTCATCTTTTGGTCAGCTTTGGGTGTAATAAGGAAGCTAGAATGAATCTTCTCATACAAGTAACAATTCTTATTTCAAAAAAGTGGAGAACTGAATTTTGATCCTTAATGGATGACAAAAGATGGGATCTTTGGCAAGGTATCCACTTCTATTAGTTGGTCCATGCAAGGGCACCTTTTAGGAAACTTCTCTAATCTTTCTTTAGGAGTATTTGAGATATTCATTATCAACTCAGTGACTCAGGTTTCTGCTAGAATTGATCTTCCTAGCAAAGAGTAATATCTTGGATCTGAAGCCAATGTTAATGATTCGTCCCTTATTTCCTACTTTGAAGGTATCTCTATGGTTGCTAAGTTTCTGTTTTTGTATGTGCTTTTATTGACATAAGATGCATGATTGAATTTGAAGATGTTTTTGAAAGAATTTTAATAGGTATGAAACCCATCAAGCATAAGTGAATAGGTATTAGTTGCCGAGGATGCTAAAATGAGAAGATAAATGTACCTTGGACATGTTTAATAAGTAAAATCTAGTTGATGTATAATATCCATATATGGGTGCAAATGATAGTGAAATTTGAGTTTAGAAAAAAGGTTTCAGCAATCTCTTATGTGTAAGCGATCCATGTGTTCAGTTGCCCAGTTAATGACATACCGTGGATTTGTAGAGATAAAACATTTGGTCATCCTCCAAATTTGATGCAAAAGGGGATAGCAAAATATTAAAATCATCCATAAACATAAAATAATACCTTATCTGTAAGGAATCCATGTGGTCATTTGCCCAATTAATGACATACAGTGGGTTTATAGAGATTAAACAATTCGTCATCCTCCAAATTTGATGCAAAAGGGGATAGCAAAATATTACAATCATCAATAAACATAAAAGAATACCTTGGATGCATATCATGAACTTCTAAGATTTTGAGCCATATACACATTTGCTTTTGGTTAATTGGTTGGAATTGTGAAGTTTTATGAACTTTAGTAAAGAGATGAATATTTCTCACTTTTACTAACCCTCTTAGCAATATGCAGGGTATGGCGGCACATTGTTAGAGGAGGAGATTTTGTGATTGATGCCACATGTGGCAATGGGCATGATACCTTGGCACTGGCAAAAATGGTACGTGAAGAATCGAGAAAGGGGCTTGTTTATGGGATGGATTTGCAGCAATCTGCCTTGCAAAATACTTCTGCGTTATTAGATTCCACACTTACACCCATTGAGGTATCTTGTAATCCATATCAGCATGAATGGACAATTATTTTTGGTATGCTTATAAATAGAAAGGTTATTTTGCAATTTCAATATTTTCTATAATATTTTTGTTAGATAATCTGTAATTTAGACAATTCCAATGCATGCATTCTTCACCACTTAAGGTACTTTAGTCTCGAGTCTTGACTATCTTATTCATTTTTTCGTCTTTCTGATGTTATTCTTAGGGAATTGGGGTTTGCAATCTAGAAACATAGATGAAACATTTGATGTGGATGCATAAATTTACATTAGGACAGTTAAAGTATATTCATGGACTTCATACCTATAAAGTAAGGAATTATTTATACATTGGAAGAATATTTCGTAGAAATCTGAAGAATGGGTCTGGTTTCATCATACATAAATGCAATACACATTGTCCCTGCATATATTGCTAGGGATTTCTATCTAGGGAGAGTATCTTGAAGTGTCAATCAAAGGGATACAAGCATAATGCAATTATGGCAAGTATGGTGTTGAGACTTTACGGGCAATTATCTGTACATAACCATGTCACTAGTGCTAATCTCAAATGAAAAAGGGTCTTGATACATTAAATTTTGTCACGACTTTCCTTTATTAAGGTAGGCACGTCACTTATTAATACACATCAATGTAGCAACGCAGAACTAAAATCCCACCTACATATAACCACCTCTCCAAATGAATTGCCATCTCATCTACAACAGTCAAAAACCTAAGTTATCGGGTATGCTCCTCTGGGGTTCTGGTCTTGTACCAAATGGGTGCAGGTATTGGTCCTACAACGGGAGCGGCTTGGGTATGCCTAGGGTCTCACTTAGGCACCTAGGTGTACCTAGTTGCTCTTGGGCGAACAAGGGGACCCAAGGGCCACCCAAACCAATAAATAAATAAAATCATTAAAATTTTTTTTTCTGTAAACAAAAATCTGCCAAATACCTAATTTCACCATTAAGTGACAAAATTGTGAAAATAGTGTGCGCCATGAAGGTTTGTATGGTTTCAAAGGCCTTAATTTGGGCTTGGTGGCTGGAGCTCTACCTCTCGACCCTATTGGGGGTGTTGCCCAAGACCCCTACAAGGGGTGTTGTCCCTTGACCCCATTGGGGCTGTTTCCCCTAGACTCCCATGAAGGGTGCTGCCCCTCGACCCTATTGGGGGCATTGCCCCTAGACCCCTACAAGGAGTGCTGTCCCTTGACCCCATTGGGGGTGTTGTCTCTAGACCCCAACGAAGGGTGCTGTCCCTCAACCCTATTGGGGGCATTTCCCCCCAGACCCCATGAGAGCTGTTGCCCTTTCACCCCATTGGGGTCTCCACTCCCAACCCACTAGTTATTAGGATTCCTTGTCACAAAAAAAACTTGATTACAATGAGGGATTTTGGGAGTTGAGACCGAAACTGACAACTTAGTTACTATCAAAATATTGTTGATCAATGATGAAGTGTCATAGTATCAAAGATTCAAATGTCATAAAATATAATATTATATGATATATCATATGTTTTGGCAATTTTGTAAATAAAAAATGCCATCAAATTTATACGATTGAAATTTAATCCAACTTAACCTAGAATATCATCTTTAGTAAATCGAAAATGCCATCAAATTTATACTACCTAGTTTATGTTAAAAACCTGTTTGGGATTCAAAAGTGTAGAAAAAATTCTTGTTGGATGTAGAAAGACAAAATGTCTGCAAATTTGTATTTTGTTTGTGTTGATTTTGAATTTAGGAAGATCATATATATTGGTGACATTGGTTACATCTTTGTTAGGGTGTTTGTTCAGAGGGAACAGGTCAAACTTTTTCCTTTGTGCCATAGCAAAATGGAAGAGCTGGTGCCTGAAGGTGTTTCTGTGAGGTATTTGTTAAACGTTATGTCTTCCATTCTTATGCAATTCCAAATTCACGATGATTGAGAATCATACTTGTGCCCTTGAATAGAGAATCTTTAGTAGGTTTTTTCTAGTTAGTTTTTACCATTTAAATTGCATGATATCAAACTTACATAAACTGGACAAGATTTTGACAATTCCAGGCTTGTTTTCAGGCTTGTAGCTTTCAACTTAGGCTACCTGCCTGGAGGCAATAAAGAGATAATTACAACATCTAAAACTACATTGCTAGGTTTGGATGCTGCTGCCAGGGTCTTGAGTTCAGGTGGACTAATCAGCATCATGTCATATGTTGGGCACCCTGGAGGCCGGTAATAGCTAGTTTATACCTTTTGTATTTTAATTTCAGATTTGAAGGCATTAAACATGAAGTGATGGGTTTTAATAACTATATTACTGTAATTTCAGAGTCTGTCTTTCTGTTTCTTTCAAATAATACTTTTGAATTTAACATAACAATACAGTTTTTGTTTTCAGATTTTGTGACCTGCTTAATGTTAACCCTCCTGTATACAATTTTCTGAGTTCCTTTCATTATGGGTTTTGTCTTTGTCTGATATCTTTATGTCATACAGGGAAGAGTACGAGGCTGTAAGAAGTTATGCTTCTAATTTGCCAGCAACAATGTGGGTTTCTAGTGAGCATGACATACTAAATCGTCCTTCTGGGCCAGTGCTCATCTTTTTGTTCAAAAGATGACAGATGTTAGCAATGCACTGTGGGTAAAATTAGATTCACTGGGTTCGCTGTCACCAAAAGGAAAAAAATATTTGTTTCTAGCAATTTTTGTATGTTAAATGGGTATGGTATTCTAAGGTGCTGCTTATATTTCTACTGAGGAGATGAAATATGCAGATAGTCGTTCAAGCTTTTAATCAAGGTTGCCAACACCTCATCTATTCACTTGGGTTGTTTCACAACTGCAAGCAAAAGTACATACCTTTTGTTTCTTATGATGCCTGTGATTTTCTTGAAGTTTGCTAGGATTTAGTAGAACCTATCTGAAGGTACTACTACCATCTAGCATTTAGCTTTAATCTTGTACCCAAAATCAAGGGCTAACCAATTGGAGATCTGTTCAAATTTTTTATGTACAGAATAGACAATAGAATAGAGAGTGGGCTGGAATCTGAACAACAGTTGACTGTATGATGCAAAACAATAAGGTACAGAAGTCTAAAAAGAAAACATAAAAACTAATCCACATTCCCCATGGAGCATGCAGCCATGCAATTATCCATTGGTTTGAATGGCCAAAATATGGCTTTTGAGAGCATACATACTTTAAATGTTGATCTCTAATGATCTTAGCTAACCCAGTTTTGGATCTAGCTAGTATGCCAATGTCATTTTCCTTAAGCAGCTAGAATTTGTTTTTGATTAGGTAATCAGGGATCTTGAAAGGGCCCAGACCCTTGTATAGAGAGACAAACAGCAGGAATTTTTTAT
This sequence comes from Cryptomeria japonica, assembly GCF_030272615.1. Classification (NCBI taxonomy): domain Eukaryota; kingdom Viridiplantae; phylum Streptophyta; class Pinopsida; order Cupressales; family Cupressaceae; genus Cryptomeria; species Cryptomeria japonica. The sequence continues at coordinate 19,056,916 of NC_081415.1, read as the reverse complement.
AGAGAATTTGCCTCTACCTTTTCATGCATATGCTCTCACCAAGAGGGTATTTTAAGGGGTATTCACAAAGAGATCTACAAAGGTTATTCTGTGGTGGCATGGATCAAGCTGAAGAACTATCTATCTTGTAGACTTATCCACTGCTTCTGTTTCAATCTTTATTTTCTTGTTAAATCTCGTCTCAGTTACAGAGGGGTCCTTTTGGTTCAGCTTTGGATTGCTTCCCAACACTTTGCATGTGACATCATCTATTTCAAAGAGAGTAGAGTGTTTGCAAATTTTGTATTGTGGAGCCAGAATGTGAGGAATATTTTATGATTGGATGCCCCCTTATTACAAGATCCTTGGATGGTATCATTTCTTGTTCTGGGCTTTATTTGTAATTGAGCAACTTTGTATATCATGAAGACCAGATATGCTTTGCTTCTACAAAAGATACTAAATAATCAACAAAAAGAGGCCAATTGATAGATCTTTTTATATTGCCAGCTCTAAACTCATGACTCCCTCCTATTTCCTTTGGATCGTTCATGTCACAAGAAGCCTTGGGATTAGCCAATTCCTATGATATAAGTTGGGAGCTATACACCTTGTATGCCTCAAACAACTGCCATTAATTTCAACATGAACGTTGTGTTGTCCGATGATTTTGTGTGAAATGCTAATACAACATACCTTGGCCACATGAAACAATCAAGAGGGATAAACAAAGTGTAACAAAGAAGGGAAGTGATACCAGGTAATTGCAATTGATGCAGGAGCATCCTCGGTTCACAACAATCTTGCATCAACCAAAAACAGATTCCTTTCTGTTTGTTTTCTGTTTGCGGTTTTAGTTTTCCTTTCTGTGTGTCCCGGTTTTGGCTCACCAGATCCTGTGGAGTTGTATTCTACTTGAAGACTTGATCATCTTTCTTTCTTCCAGACCACATCACACTTGGATCATTTTTTGGCAGGATATTGTTACCGGTTTTCATGATAGTTTCTTGTTACCGGTTGGTAGTAATCGAATTTCATGCAATAAATCAATCTGTTATGCATTGCCTCTATCATATCTTTGTGTTTCCATTGTGTTTACTCTTGCTGATCGGTTCAAATTGATCTCTTTGAGGTCCCTCCTCACCGGTGACTGCTTCAAGTGGTATCAGAGCGAAGTTTCATTCTAGAGGTTGTGTGTCCTAAAATTTTGTTGTAGGGTGGCGGATTGCGGATCCGACTTGCAGCTATAGAGGACTAGCATGAACAATGGTGTGAAGAGAAACTAGGAATGGTGGAGCGCGTGGGAATGCAAACCCTATTGTGATGGAGATGTTGCGAGGAATAGCAGCCTTGTTAGAAGCCGTGGAGACACCCCAGAGGAGAGGCTGACACATTGAAGATGTAAGTGAAGATGAAGGAGAAGAAACCCCGACAGAACAAGCAAACCTACTAGCGGTTGAGCTGGATGAGGAAAGGTTTTTGAGGGTTTTGAGTAGGGCGAATACTAAACCTCATTTTACACCATCGGAATATGATGGGAAGTTAAATTCAGATGAATTGATGGATTGGATCTCGGAGATGGAGAAGTATTTCGATTTTGAAAATACTGTAGAAGACAGGAAGGTAAAGACAAGTTGATAAACATAGAAGAGGTAAAGACAAGATTAAGACATGGGATTGAAAGATTGCTAAGTTGAAGTCAAAGTTTGTGCCGACGAATTATCAAGTGGATTTGTTCCAGAAGTTGCAAAATTTGAGATAGAAGGAATTTAGTGTGAAGAAGTACACCAAAGCATTTTACAAGTTGAACATCAGATCCAAACATGTTGATGATGAAGTTGAACAAGTTGCAAGATATTTGAATGGATTACGGGTGTCTATACAAGATGAATTGAGTATGATCAAATTGGAGAGTGTTGAAGAGGCTTACCAATATGCCCTAAAGTAGAAGAGAAGATAAACAAAAGAGATGAGTAGAGATAGAGAGGTAGAGGTGGAAGGTTTACCAGAGGAAGATTTCAAGGAGGAAGAGAATATATCGGAGGAAGAGGAACCAATACAGATCAGAGAAAGGACAAGGAAGTGAGCAAAAAAGGTAATTCATACTGGAAGGATGATAGAAATTTCTACCGGAGGAGAGAACCAGATGGTTACTAGAATGAGAACTTTGGAAGACAAGACAAGAGGACATTCAAAGGAACCTGCTTTAAGTGTGGAGGAGAAGGACATCGTGCATTCAAGTGTAAGAAGACAAAAACTATCGGAAGAGCAACAATGATGGAAGAAACCCTATTGGATCAGATAATAAACTGGAAGATGGAGAACTGTTGGTGATGAAGAAAACTTTGTGTCATATCGGAGGAGACAAAGAGCCCTTGCAAAGGAAGAATATGTTCAAGACCAGATGTAAGGTATTCGATAAGTGTTGTAAAGTTGTTATTGATAGTGGTAGTTTAGATAATCTTGTTTAAGAAGGAATGGTGAACAAGTTGAAATTGGGGATATTGAAACACCTTAAGCCTTATCAGATAGCATGGATTCAGGATGAACATAAGTTGTTAGTAAGTGAACAATGTTTGGTGAAATTGAAACTTGGGAATTATCATGATGAAGTCTTGTGTGATAATATGCCTATGGATATTTGTCATCTTTTGTTGGGTAGACCTTGACAGTTTGATAGATAGGCAGTACATGATGAGAGGAAGAATACATACACTATTGTTGCCAATGGGATGAAACAAACCTTATTACCTTTGGAGGAACCTTTGAAGAATGAAGTCTGTACGAATGCTAGAATCTTTTTAGTAGATGGAAGAAAATTCATGGATGGACTGAGACATGAGAATGTGTGCTTTGCGAAGATTGAGAGACCAAAACCAGAAGAACACCCGAAAGAAATAAGAGATTTGCTAACAGAATATGAGGACATCATTTCAGATAACATACCTCATAGATTGCCACCCATGAGAAGTATTAGTCATTGCATGGACTTGGTTTCTGGAGCTAGTTTGCCTAACGAAGCTGCTCACCGATTGACATCGACAGAGAATGAATAACTAAATAGACAAGTGCAGGAGTTGTTGAAGAAAGGTTTGATCAGGGAGAGTCTGAGCCCTTATGCAGTACCAACAGTATTAGCTCCTAAGAAGAATGGAGAGTGGAGAATGCATACTAATTCTAGAACAATAAACAAGATCACAGTGAAATACCAGTTTCCTTTTCTTAGGATGGATGACATAATGGACTATTTGAGTGGAGCAAAATACTGTACAAAGATAGATTTGAAGAGTGGATATCATCATATTAGGATTAGAGAAGGTGATGAGTTGAAGACAACATTTAAGACAAATGAAGGACTGTATGAATGATTGGTGATGCCTTTTGGATTGACTAATGCTTTGAGTACTTTCATGAGGATGATGAATGAGGTATTGAAGAAATTCTTGGGTAAGTTTGTTGTTGTGTATTTGGATGACATTTTGATTTTCAGTAAGACGAGAGGAGCATTTGTTGCAGTTAAGACAAGTTTTGCAGAGATTGAGAGAAAAGAAGTTGCTGATCAATATCAAAAAGTGTACTTTCATGAAGGATGAGTTAGTCTATTTGGGATTTGTGATATCTATGGATGGTTTGAAGATGGACATTGAGAAAGTGAAAGCAATTGTTGAATGGCCTACACCAGAAAGCATTGGAGAGGTAAGATCATTTCATGGATTGGCTAGTTTTCACCGGAAGTTTATCAAAAATTTTAGTTTAGTTTGTAACCCTATGACTGAGACCATGAGAGGAGATCGAAAGGAATTCAAGTAGACCACCAAAGCAAATAAAAGTTTTGAATTGTTGAAGCAGAAAGTGACTGAGCAGCCTGTGTTAGCTTTATCGGATTTCAATAAAGTATTTCAAGTGGATTGTGATGCAAGTGGAACAACAATAGGAGCAGTCTTGAGTCAAGAAGGAAGAGTAGTAGCCTATTTTAGTGAGAAATTGAATGATGCCTAGAGGAGATATTCAGTGTATGATCAGGAATTTTATGCCATAGTTCAAGCCTTGAAGAAATGGAGACATTACTTGTTGCCTAAGGAGTTTGTGTTGTATACAGATCATCAAGCTTTGCAGTATTTGAACAGTCAGAGTAAGTTGAATCAGAGACATATGAGATGAGTAGAATTCTTGCAGAGTTACACCTTTGTGTTGAAGCATAGAAGTGAGAAATCTAACAATGTTGTTGATGCATTGAGTAGGAGAAGAAATTTGTTGACAGAGATGAGTGACAATATTAGGATTTGAAGATGTCAAGACCTTGTATGATGAAGACTTGGATTTGCAGAACCTCAGAAAGTATGTAGAGAACTAGTTATGGTAGATAGAAGCAAGTGGTTGGGTTACTTCATTCAAGATGAGATGTTATTTAGAGGATTTCAATTGTGCATACCTAAGAGTTCTATGAGGGAGAATCTGATAAAGGAGAAACACAGTGGAGGACTAGTTGGACATTTTGGCATTGGCAAAACAGTAGCATTGGTGAGTGAGTAGTACTTTTGGCCCCAGATTCATAAGGATGTTAAGAGATATGTGTAGAGTTGTAGAGTTTGTCAAGTTGTAAAAGGTAGTAGTCAGAATGTGGGATTGTATAAACCTTTGACACTATCGATAAGACCTTGGTAGGATATAAGCATGGATTTTGTACTTGGATTGCCTAAGACACTAAGAGGGAATGATTCTATATTTGGAGAAGTGGATAGATTCTCAAAGATGGCTCATTTCATACCTTGTAAGAAGACATCAAATGCATTGCATGTAGCAGACCTATTTTTCAAAGAAGTGGTGAGATTGCATGGATTACCTAAGAGCATAGTTTCAGACAAAGATACTAAGTTTGTTGGCTATTTTTGGAGAACACTTTGGAAGAAGATGAAGACAGATTTGAAGTTCAGTTTACTTTTCATCCACAGACTGATGGATAGACAAAAGTTGTTAACCGGAGTTTGGGGAATTTGTTGAGATGTTTAGCGGGAGATAAAACCGGAAGTTGGGATTTAATCCTTGCACAAGTAGAGTTTGCCCACATCAATTCAATGAATAGAAGTACCGGAAGAACACCTTTTGAGATTGTTACCAAAGTGCATCCTAGAGGGATATCAGAATTGAGAGACATTAGCAGTGAAGACCAGAGGAGTTTAGAAGCATAAGACTTTGCAGATCACATGGTAGCATTGCATATTCAGGTTAAACAACATTTGGAAGACATGAACAACAAGTATAAGGAGAAGGCAGATGAGAAGAGGAGACACAAGGAATTTGAAGTTGGTGATGAAGTGAAGGTATATCTGAGAAAAGAGAGATTCTTGGTTGGAACTTATAACAAATTGTAGATGAAGAACCTTGCAGGATTTTGAAGAAGTTCAGTTCTAGAAATGCATATGAAGTGGAGTTACCGGATAGTCAGAGTATTTCACCTATATTCAACATTGCAGATCTTCATGAGTACCATGAGCCAGAATTCAGTGAGAACAATGTTGCAGACTTGGAGAAACAGTAACCCCAGAAGGAATCAGATCAGATTAAAGAGATTTTGGACAATAGGATTGGGCGTAGTACCCGGAGCAGTGAGTATAAAGAATATCTTGTGAAGTGGAAGGACAAACTAGTTGAAGATTCATCTTGGATTTCTCAGGCAAAGGTAGACCGCCTTGGTTTCCCTTTGACCCCGACAAAGTGAGAGGCTTACTTTTTTAATAACCTCGATTGTCTGATGCAGGAGCATCCCCTGTTCACAACAATCTTGCATCAACCAAAAACATTTTCCTTTCTGTTTGTTTTTTGTTTGCAGTTTCAATTTTTCTTTCTCTATGTCACGATTTTGGCTCAGCGGATCTTGTGGGGTTGGATTCTACTTGAAGACTTAATCATCTTTCTTGCTTCCAGATTGCATCACACTTGGATCATTTTTCGACAAGATATCGCTACCGGTTTCCATGACAGTTTCTTGTTACCGGTTGGATGTAATTGAATTTCATGTAATAAATCAATCCGTTCTGCATTACTTTCATCATATCTTTGTGTTTTCGTTGTGTTTACTCTTGCTGACCGGTCCAGATTGATTTCTTTGAGGTCCCTCCTCACCAGTGACTACTTCAACAATGCTAGTGAAAGGCATTTAGTGAAAAAAATGTCAAATCAAACTAAAACATTTTCACTTTGTATGTTGGAGATTTGCAATCTATTGCAAATTAAAGATTTCATTATGATGATTACAATGAGTTCAATGATGATTAAAAATATCCCCAAACTCTTCTTTTTGCTCATCCTCAACTTTCTTGCACTTCGCTCACTCTTTCACCTTGCACTTGCAACTCTTACTCTTACACTCACACTATCAGCTTTTGTTGATTTGTTTTTGGGTTAAAATGAGAATTTGAGGGTGTTTTATAAGGTTTGTGGGGTTTTGGTGTGGCCCATATGCCCATTAAGGTTTGTCCTTGGGTGTAAGGATACAAAAAGATGTTTTTCAAATGCCTATTTGGCTGTCCTACTATGGCAACATCTTTGAGGTAACAAAGGTGGTGGTAGTGTGGTGGGGGAACGTCTCCTCCAAGTCTCTAAAACGGCCCCATCTTGAGAAAACAAGTTTTTTTGGGGGGAAGACGTCCCTGTGGAACACTGCTATATTCCCTATGGAGTGGTAAAATTGTGAATTGCAAGAACTGAAAATAAAATGAAAAGGTTGATTTGATGTTTTTTTAATGATTAGTTGAACCAAACTATCTCAGATCGATGTTTATTTATGGGTACATAATCAAGATAACAAAGGGGACACTATGAAAAGAAAAATACTAAAATGTGATCTAAGCATATTGATGCATCAAATGAGAGTGTTATAGATTAAACACACTTAGTTATCTTTAATTAAATTATACAAATTGATATGTAAACTTTGAATGATCATTACAATGTTGTATCTGTATTAAAACATTCCCCCATTTTCAAGCAAGTTTTACATTTGCAACGCTAAGCGTGCTGAAGGGGATTTCAAAATGTTTGGAAATACCTAGAACATGTACTTATGATTTTGGAGACATTACATTTGCAACACACTCCACTATGGGTCCTTCAGATTTTGTGCAACTTTCATTGCTTGTCTACAATTGACCTTCAATTATTGAGACCTTGGAGATTTCTAACACTTCTTATGTGCTGGAATAGTGAGTAAGACTTTGAAATGAGCCCCAAAACACAAAATATAGCTTTGGCTTGAGACCATACATGTGGCATTATAGCACCTACAAAATCCACGGTTAGGGATGAATTTGACCCAAAAGGATGGGTTAGATTGATGGAGGTCATTTGCATGTACTCTTGGCAACTATATGAGTCAATGACATTAATGCAAGTTGGTGGAGTAGGTAGGCGAGAAGCACTTCATTGAGTTGTTACTTTGTTAAAAGTAATCACCTCGTGCTTTATTGGATTTGTGAACAATGAAGCATTGATTTTTTTAGACCCTTGATAAAGAAAAGTAGAAACCATTAGAGTATTAGGGCACAGCCTATCCACCATATCATTAGACTTGGGAGAGAAGCAAGGAAACCATCAAATGCCCCATCAAACATCTTGTTGGGAATCAAGTCATCAACCTACCATTGAATCACATAACAATTGGACTTGGAACGTGGCCATGCCCACATCTGACATCTTGATAAAGCACTAGATCAACAAACCTTGGGCCTCCATCAAACAACCTGCCAATGGGATGGGGGAAAGGGAAATTGCGAAAGTCGTAGGGGTGATGATATTAGCATGACATTAATAGAGAAAAGTAGGGAATTAGGGATGAAAGAAAAGGCATAAAGGAAAAGGAAAGCTCAAAAGTCAGAAGAACTCAAAAGAATTTGAAAAGGGCCAAGGAAAATGTCGCAGATCAAAAATCAGTGTTACTATTTGACAATTGCCTAAAAATGTTACAAGGGAATATGAAACGTTAAACACCAAGAAGGGAGAAAGGTGCAAGGAATCAACTCGTTGAGTTTTAAAGGAAGGAATGAATAAAGTGACAAGTTTGATATGGGGGAGTGAGGGATTGAGGACTATGAAACTTTTAAAGGTAAAAAACAAAATGTTACTTAGCCAAATCACAAGGCCTCATAGATTGGACTTCGAGGATTGAGATGAACTCACAAAGAATATGCAAATTTAAGGGGTACCTCAAAAGCCTGAAAGACCAACAAAACAACATAACCAAGAAAACACTACGGACCTGGGGGGTCAAGGATGCTTCAAGGAGGCATGAGTGTAAAGGATTCCTTGAGAGCTTGAAAGATTAACAAACTTAGGACCTAACCATATTTACAAGATATACAAATGGGTAGTTGGGAGTAATAGGGAAGGTATGCAAGGAAGGCAACCCTCAAAACTCCAACTTCCACACAACCAATTTTTGATTTTTGAAATTGCATATTTGACTAGAGCATTAAAGAACAAATTAATACATCCTAAGGCATGATATTAAGCAAGACGACCCATTTAGAATTTCTCAAATCAACTATTAACAATGAGTCAAAATACCCATAACACACACATGCGGAGATTAAAAAAGACATTATAGATATGAGTCCAACCACTAGCGATAGGACCAATAGATGTGTACAAATTCTAAGAGTTGTATAAGTAGTTGGGAGGGTGCCTTGAACATAGGTCATAATAAATGTTCAAGTCTCCTAGCAAGATAATAAGGTTTGATACGTAATGCCCACCAAAATACCCTAGTGAAATATAGCCAACTAACATACTACTATAGAGAATATATATATTTTTAAACCATCTACTAACACAACATCAAACTATCATAACTCAAAAGTATTATTTATCATTTACAAGATTACATAAAATATCATTAACATTTACTTAACATCATAATTACGCAAGCGAAATACAATACAACATCTACCATTCCGTAGGGTACTTCAACGCCATCACGTAATCAACTCTAACATATAAGCACATCTCCATCTATGATACCATTTAACATTCTTTGCATTCATTTCGTAATCAATTACTTTCTTTCTTAACATGAGAATCATTATTCAACAAATGCACATCCTATCATATGCCCATTATCCATTTGTTTCCTTTTAAAACACCAACCAAATGTTTCTAATCCTTTTCCAAACCATCTAACATATCAAGTCATCACAAATTCTCAATTAGGCATCATCTAATGCAAACTAGTTCACTTCCTTAAGTACAACCATGCATCCTACAAGCTACTCATTTCTATCCATATTCCATGAACCAAGAATAACAACATTTCCATTAAAACACTCATATAATGCTAACATGCACATAACTCAATCATATGGTTTCTTCCAATTTAGACTTACATCCACAATGAATATCCAATTACAACATAGTCATTTACAATGATTTCAACAACCATTTTCAATTATAATACATCAAGATCTCAATCCACTACAATTCCTATTACATATTATTTCAAGATGCTATTACTTATTCTTCCCTTATAGTTACGCCTTCCTCATGACATAAGGCACATAATCTCAATTTCCAATACATAAAATATACTGCAAGAATCCATCTACATGAAGAGAAGATATGAATTCAGATACATGCACAAGAGCATCCAACAAAAGAACATCCCAATGGAAGAAGACATCAAACCACCTGACCATGTGGAACCATAAGGAACCACTCCTCGTGCGAGGAGATGACACAAGATCCCGCTCACACTCTAGATCTATGCTAACACATAACAACCAAATGATACAACACAATACTAACAAAAGGATGCAAAACATAAAGCACAAGATCTCCAACACAATCTCCAATCATAAATCCTCTAGAGGCAACACATCAAATCAAGACTCAAGGCACTAGGACCTATATGTAAGGAAAAGTGTGTCATCACAATACTAAAATATCCAATTACAACATAGTCATTTACAATGATTTCAACAACCATTTTCAATTATAATACATCAAGATCTCAATCCACTACAATTCCTATTACATATTATTTCAAGATGCTATTACTTATTCTTCCCTTATAGTTACGCCTTCCTCATGACACAAGGCACATAATCTCAATTTCCAATACATAAAATATACTGCAAGAATCCATCTACATGAAGAGAAGATATGAATCCAGATACATGCACAAGAGCATCCAACAAAAGAACATCCCAATGGAAGAAGACATCAAACCACCTGACCATGTGGAACCATAAGGAACCACTCCTCGTGCGAGGAGATGACACAAGATCCCGCTCACACTCTAGATCTATGCTAACACATAACAACCAAATGATACAACACAATACTAACAAAAGGATGCAAAACATAAAGCACAAAATCTCCAACACAATCTCCAATCATAAATCCTCTAGAGGCAACACATCAAATCAAGACTCAAGGCACTAGGACCTATATGTAAGGAAAAGTGTGTCATCACATGCGATAAATGGGAACTTGGGAACTAGCCTCAACCATCCTGGATGTACATGTGGAGCCATCTCAACCTTATAGAGTAAGGGAAATTAACTTACCTGGGTTACAAAGGCCTTCCCAATCCTACCCCGGATCTCTACCACTGGGCAAGGCAGAGGGGCCACCAACCATTACTTATTGTTGGTGTAATTAATTATTCATGTTGGATATTATTACACCTTACTTAAGTTTACTTAGGAAATGCATTTCACAGTAGTTTGGGTATGAGACACTTGGGTGTTTGTGCCACATTGGGATAGTGTGTGTAGGAGACTTTCCACCTTTTATGGCGTGATCTTGTTGTTACATTCCACCTTCAGTGGGTGATCCACCTCATTTGGAATATTTTATTGTTTCTCCTACTTACCCCTACTTATCCCTACCTACCCTTGTTTCTTATTGAGTCACATGTCATGACATAGAAGCCTTATGAACCTATCCTAAATGCCTTAGATTGAATGTTTAAATGATATTTTGTTAATTAATTTTTTTGATGAGGTGTGAATGTTCTCTTGGTCATTTTTCATATTATTAAGATTTAGACAAATCTTAGTATACATTTTTTTCATTTTAAATCTTATTTATCACTGTTGATTTGTTGATTATTTGACTACTTTTTTTTTTTGTTAATGGTTTCATTCACTTATGAGATAGAGGATTTCATGAAGGGCTAACAAATTGTTGACATAAATCTTAAGAGGTCATAACATATTATACCCTTATAGTCTATTATATCTTAAGAGTATTGGGTTTATCATAGGTTTTATAGCTTTCTTTGATTGTGACTGAGTGTCTTTCCTTAGTGAGGTGATGGTTATGTTGAAGGATTGATTGCAATGTGGGTTTATTGATTATTATACATTGTTGATGTTATAAGGGTTGTTTAAAGTGTTAGTTTTGTAATATTGGAATAAAAGCGATTATAAGGGCTATTATAATGTTGTCATAAAAGTTGCTATAATACCATCGTAATGTCAATATAACTTTGGTATGATAAAAGTGTTCAAAAGTTGTCATAGTCGATGAACTACTATTGTAAGAAGATATCACATTGTGATTAATGTTTTATGATCAAGTAAAATAAAATCTTGTTAATGTTGTAAGAGTCGGTATAGTATTCTCTATACCATGCAAGATTGACTAAAGATTAAGGCCACCCAAGATCTAGGCACTTAATGAATGCACAAGAGAGATCAACTATGCAAGAATAATGTTATTCTATCAAAAGACGCAAATAATATATACAATGGATTGAATTGGTATTACAGAGGGGGGGCCTTATTTATGTATGTTAGGGTAAACATTGTCTTAATCTTGTGACTTGAAACAACTAAAATGATAAATATTAAATGACATAGGAAACACAACATAAATGTGATAAGACAAGAGCACATGAGAACAAAGACTTCCAGAAAGATTACTAGGGCCTATGTGTGTACCCTAAGTAAACTTAATTAATGTGTGTAATTGGGACTTAGGTGATGAACATGATAGGCAAAATACCTCTCTCATGCCAACACCCCCTAAAGTAAAACTTAGGGAGAATATAAACAAAAACAAGATGCAAAATACAAGATGGTCTCGATACAAGGCCATTTTAGGTATCCATATACAAATGAATGCAATCCAATATCTCACAAATAGAGAAAAGGAGAAAGTGCAGAGGGAAAAGACTCCTCCCTAAAAGAGAGATAAAAAAACACTCAATGAATAATGAGATGGACAAAACCCCACGCAAGTAAAAAGAGCCCCATAAGCGAGTAGAAGAAAGGAGAACATAAAAGAAAAAATGAAGTACTCTAGTAATAGATGTCTTCTTTGACAATGATAAAAAAGGACATAAATATATGTCATCATGAAGATCGTGCATTCTAGACTACATGAAATTCACCTTATCATAATTTATAGTGCTAGTGTTTCAAAAATGATGCTAGGAGGTCTTATAAAAAAATATTTAGAGTTGTGGTTTTGTCAAATTAGCCTCTCCCCAAGTTCATTACATAGTGCATGTAGGACTTAATACAATGCTTTTACAAGTGCAATGTATGCAAGGAGAAGAATTTACAATATGCCCATAGGACTTAACAAATTGTGCCCATAGGACTTACTAATGCCTACCTGTAGGCTTAAAGGACTTACTAATGCATATAAAGGTCTACCCATAGGATTTTAAACTAGGAATTAGCCACTAGGCAGTGTCATTGACATGCACGCTCCCCCTCAATGGCATCACCTAAGGCCAAGAATTGATTTAAATTTGGATCATATAATGTCTAAAGGTCTTATGCCTATTAGGTCTTACATCTAATATTTAGCAACTAGGTGATGTCATTTACACTTCCCCTTAATGGCATCACCTAAAAGAAAATCACTGCACAAAGGTGTTAATAAGTGATGACTAAGCTTTCAATATATAATATATGTTTGGATGATCTTCAATGTGCTTTTATGATGAAACTGGAGAGAAATTTTATGATGGAATACTTTCACTTTAGTGAGGTGCCCATGATCTTCAACATACTTTTCTCTATTTAGAAATAATATACTTTGGAAAGAGTAAAATAACTTCAAGTAAGGGGTTACTTTTACATGTATCCAATTGGAACTCTTCCATAAATTTTCAAGTCCATATTAATTCTTCAAGAGCTACTTTCATATTTCACCATTTTGATTCAAAGAGACATAGAAGATAGCCTTTTTTATTATAGTATTGTACCATCCATGTAATTGCACGTACACCATATGTTTTGAAGGCATAATCTAAAATAGAATCACCAATATAGTCAATAACATGGTAATCAATTAAACTTGATTCTTGGTGCAAGAAAAAATATAATATCATGAATTTGTCATTTGCCAAAGATCATATAGTATTCCTCATAAAAGTAGAATATAGTATTCCTCATATAATTTCATGAGCGTAGTATAAATAATTAGTTGTCTTGTTTAAAATAAAAGTAGGCGTGCTACTACATATTGCAATGATCCATAAAAAAATTAAGCAACGGGTGAGCTATCCTTTCTAGGTTTGCTTCCCAAACAATTTATAAGGGCGATAGCGACCCATTATAATGATCAGTATAGATATTTTATTTTTCATAATAGTATGATTAAAAAATGGATCAAATACAAAATAGAACAATGAATCTCTTGATTTCTACAAATAATGCTAATGAGAAATTCAAAAAGTTTGAATTTACTCATGCAAATTTAATAGCATGTACATTTCATAAATGTGTGTTTTATTCTCTATTTATGAATAGATAGACAGTTTCTTGTTTATTATTGTGATAGTTGATATTAAGGAATCTACTATAAATAAGAATATTCTCAATGCAATCCTTCATCAAGTACGTCTAAAAAAATAAATGGAAATAAATCATGTTGTTCCTTCCCTTCGTCTCAATTAGTACACTAATGAGTCTTCTGTAATGCAACTAAAAATACTATTATACCAATTAAGTTGGAAGGACAAAGTGAACATAGGAATTGAGACTAGATGCACCAATTGTATGAATACGTTATATGGAAGAATCAACACAATTAGTTATGATGTGCTTGCTTATTTCTCCAGGTCTCATCAACAAGTGATTCTAAGAAGATAGCATAAAAAATCTAAAAGATACATTATATTCACCCATACTAAATGACCACGGCAAAAAAATATTATAAAGCACCTTTGTAAGGGAATTATGAAGTATCAACACTTATAATAGATGATCTAAGAAAGTATAAGTCTGTCATTTCTTACAACATTGTGAAAGCAACCCCCTTAAAAATATTTTTCAGATATACATGAATCTTCAATAATATATTTGACAACAAAAAATAATCTTGTATTAATCCTGTGTTTTTCTTACACTAACCACTTTTAATAATAAGATTATTTACATGCATGTGAAGTATGGAGATTTGGTGGAGACCTTTAAAGAATTTGACAACATGAAAAGACAAGCGATTTTATAGACCACAAGGGATTTCTTGATGATAACTTAAGAAGAGATAGACAAAGGATTGTGAGAGGAGGTTTGGTGACTTGGGAGGATGCTAGAATCAATTTCCACTTTTTTATCCCCCTAAGGCTATTCCAAGATGACACTAAGGAATTCATATAACAATTTGTGGTGACTTGATCAAAGTCATGATGCCGCAAGTGATAAAGTCATAAACAACTTCTTCAACTTCATTTCATTTAGCACACATTAAGCAACATATTAAGCCTAGAGAATGTTAGTCAACTTGAGTGTTTAACACTTTGAAATCTAGAAATGTAAGCTTAAGGTATGTAATTTAAGCTGTTCGCTAAATGAATGATAGGTGATACTTTGGACAACTAACGGTTTTTTTATATATATATTTTTATTTAATTCCACATTTGTACATTCTCCTCTTCCCTCTATATGTAAACTTCCAACAGACGGAAATCATTAGCAGTTAGGACCTTTAGTAGATGGTTCCATCTTTTCTTGTATTTCTGTTTGTGCCCTGTACCTTCATTGGATCCCACTCCCACTCTCAGCCAAAATATGGAGTGATTGAGCCATGTCCAATCACTGTATATTGTGAAGAACCTCCATAGAAACCAGCTAGCACTGACATCTAAATAATAAAGATGCAGTCTCATCAATTGCAATGATGAGAATTAGCTCATTTTTTAGTAGTCTCATTCAATTTTTAAAGAGTCATCCGCATTGTCAAAGAGGTGCATGCCTTTATTTAGGATAGGTAAGTGTATGTGAATGTGAATAAATCGAACCAAAAAAAAAAATTACTTTTTATACCTCAATACTTGATCATGAAATAAAAATGATAAAGGATTGTGTATATATAGATAATATGGCATGTATTTCATTGAGATATTTTTGAATCTATTATATGTAAAAGGATGTATTCAATTTTTAAGTTATTTTTTGAGGATTTTTGTGTCTTTTCATGCATTATCTTAATTTGATGATCATTCGTGTATTAAAATTTGTTTTATTACATCATACTTAAGTAATGACATGTATACTATTAGTTTTCAATTATTAATGAACAAATTTTCCATAATTCTAATGGAAAAATGAGTTTAATTGTTGTGTTTTCACCAAAATTATCATTTTTATTCATTCATATAATGAGATGACTTATTAATTAGTATATGCTTAATAGGTATTAAATATTTAGTCATAAAGACTCTATAAATCTAGTATGTGTTGATTTTTTAAAAACTAAAAAAGTACATCAAATGTTTTAAAAAATGGCCTTATAGATTTGTTGATTGAGAATAAGAGGTATTTCATCAAGTTATACTTATCTTCTAGTATAATCTAGAAAAATGATTAGTATAGCCTAACTTGCTTTGATACCATGTTAGAAATTAGGATCTTATGATACTAATCATTATAAACAAGATATAAAATAAATGTTTTAAGAATCATACAACCATAAATTAACACATTACACAAGATATACATGGGGAAAAACCTTTTGTGTAAAAAAAAACCATAAAGCATCATTTTATTAAAACACTTACAAAATATTGTCTATAAAAAAATAGACTTGAACCTGGGGATGTTCTTCCATATACTTCCACATGGTCAATAATACCTCTTGTGCATAGTAATACAAATCACTATAAAGCTCCAAATATAACTCTTTCCATTTGGCATCACCTTTTTTCTTAATTATTTATCCAAATTAGAAAAGAGTTATATCATCTTGAAATAGACTATTTTCTCTAGTGCATTTATTTTTTTCAAAAATTTTAAATAAATTTTAGAATTTTTCCTTTACAAGATAATCAACCTTATATTTTATTACTAATGATCTACTTTCAATAAAAATAAAATATAAAATATAAAAACTAATTAAAACATTAAAAGATATACATTTTGAAAATTCACTTATAGATCTATAAAAGGGTAATTTTACATTTCAAAAATTTTTTTTTTTACAAGAGTAAGAGTTATTGAAAAGTTGAGTTTTTCAAAAAATAAATAAATTGGTAATCAGACCCACAGTGGTATAAAATATACATTTCACCTCTTGAGTACTACCTTTTAATTTAATTTACATACTATTTGATAATCATTGCCAATAATCAATCTTAGCCAACCCCTTTAAATAAATTGTTGTCGTTTTGATTCCTTTAATCTTAGTCCACCTCTTACAATGAATCACCTATTATATTCCATTTTAAACTTGGTCAGCCCTAAGCAAACATATTTTATTTCAATCCCTACACTTAATTGTTATTGAAGTTGTCATTTGTTTTGTAAAAGTGGTGATCTCATTGCTAGTGTATGATAATCCATCCTTTCCAAGATTGCTTGTCCTCAAGTGATGTCGATTTTAATTCGTCAAATTGAATCATTTTGCCAAACATAGTATCCGAAATCAACTTTGGAGATTTGTCATTTATAATGCCTCCTTTGTGATGTAAGTAGCTTATGCTACATTACTCCAATATAATATAGGATTAAGTGATGTTACTTTTAATATCTTGTCTATTTCCAACTATGTACCACCATGATTTCCTCGAACAATTGTTAAATTGTTTGTCAAATGGCCAATATGGTCTTTTATTTCCCAATAACTCTCAATAATGAAACCAAGAGTAGGAGTTGGAAATTGGCATTGTCCATAGTTTACAAAAGTTTCCTCTCATTGTCAAAGAAATCATCTTGAAATTGTATGGCATCCATCATATTTGCAAGGAACTAATTTGGTTGGCCCAACAATTGCACAATGTCATGGATATCTCTTTGAGTCAATGTCAAGGACCAATCTTTTGTATATTAAGATGAGGATTAGAAGCAAGACACACATTTATGAACTTAAATTTGATGTACATTTTCTAAATAGTTTTATATCCGTTTAGTCCACTTTCAAAATTGTGATGTCCTTTCATTAGGTAATTTAGGATCAAAGGGTGGCCATCATAAAGGTTGTTGCTTGTTCTAGTAATCTTGTTCATTGTATTCTCCTTCC